>NC_069499.1:1585759286-1585869286 GCF_027579735.1 Bombina bombina
GCACTCACCGGGTGATGATGTCACAGGCCGCTAGCCAATAGGAGGAGCCGCACGCGTCTGAGGAGGGCGGGGGTTCAAGCTGGTTGTTGTCGATGAAACCAAGGAGCTCAATTTGGGGCTGAGGAGAAGAAAATCGGCATACGGATACGGATTGCGGACGCCCGCTGATCAGGTTGCAGACCGCAGACCAACCACAGAAGAAACCCCTCCCTAGGACCGGACGCGGTAAGTCGACAGCACGAAAAGCTCTATTTCAGTGTGGAACTTTTGTTTGTTATATCGTTACAGGAGTGTGGGGTTCCGCTCCATTACCTCACTATTTGTAGAGCTTTTCTTCTGTTATGTGTGATCAGTCCACGGGTCATCATTACTTCTGGGATATAACTCCTCCCCAACAGGAAATGCAAGAGGATTCACCCAGCAGAGCTGCATATAGCTCCTCCCCTCTACGTCAGTCCCAGTCATTCTCTTGCACCCAACGACTAGATAGGATGTGTGAGAGGACTATGGTGATTATACTTAGTTTTTATGACTTCAATCAAAAGTTTGTTATTTTAAAATAGCACCGGAGCGTGTTATTACTTCTCTGGCAGAGTTTGAGGAAGAATCTGTCAGAGTTTTTTACTATGATTTTAACCGGAGTAGTTAAGATCATATTGCTGTTCTCGGCCATCTGAGGGAGGTAAAGGCTTCAGATCAGGGGACAGCGGGCAGATGAATCTGCATTGAGGTATGTAGCAGTTTTTATTTTCTGAATGGAATTGATGAAAAAATCCTGCCATACCGTTAAAATGACATGTATGTATACACCTCAGTATTCTGGGGATGGTATTTCACCGGAACTACTCTGTTAAAGGTCACTAATCCTTTTTAATAACTATTTATCATGTTAAACGTTTTTGCTGGAATGTAGAATCGTTTACATTGCTGAGGTACTGTGTGAATAAATATTTGGGCATTATTTTCCACTTGGCAGTTTTTTTTTTTTTTTTTTTTTTTGCTTTAATTGTGACAGTTTCGTTTCTCTTCACTGCTGTGTGGGAGAGGGAGGGGCCGTTTTTGGCGCTCTTTGCTACGCATCAAAAAATACCAGTCAGTTACTTTTATATTTCCTGCATGATCCGGTTCATCTCTGATAGATCTCAGGGGTCCTCAAACTTCTTTGAAGGGAGGTAAATTCTTTCAGCAGAGCTGTGAGAATTCTTATAGTGACTGTGAATAAAAACGTTGCTTTGTATTTTTTATGTCAAATTTAATTAGATCTGTTAATAATGGGAGTGATCCATCCGGTTCCGCGGTCGGAACAAGGACAAGGGTTCTACTCAAACCTGTTTGTGGTTCCCAAAAAAGAGGGAACTTTCAGGCCAATCTTAGATTTAAAGATTCTAAACAAATTCCTAAGAGTTCCATCGTTCAAAATGGAAACTATTCGGACAATCTTACCCATGATCCAAGAGGGTCAGTACATGACCACAGTGGATTTAAAGGATGCTTACCTTCACATACCGATCCACAAAGATCATCACCGGTATCTAAGGTTTGCCTTCTTAGACAGGCACTACCAGTTTGTAGCTCTTCCATTCGGATTGGCTACGGCTCCAAGAATCTTCACAAAGGTTCTGGGTGCCCTTCTGGCGGTACTAAGACCGCGAGGGATTTCGGTAGCTCCATACCTAGACGACATTCTAATACAAGCTTCAAGCTTTCAAACTGCCAAGTCTCATACAGAGTTAGTTCTGGCATTTCTAAGGTCGCATGGATGGAAAGTGAACGAAAAGAAGAGTTCTCTTTTTCCTCTCACAAGAGTTCCATTCTTGGGGACTCTTATAGATTCTGTAGAAATGAAGATTTACCTGACAGAGGACAGGTTAACAAAGCTTCAAAATGCATGCCGTGTCCTTCATTCCATTCAACACCCGTCAGTAGCTCAATGCATGGAGGTGATCGGCTTAATGGTAGCGGCAATGGACATAGTACCTTTTGCACGCCTACACCTCAGACCTCTGCAATTATGCATGCTAAGTCAGTGGAATGGGGATTACTCAGATTTGTCCCCTACTCTGAATCTGAATCAAGAGACCAGAAATTCTCTTCTATGGTGGCTTCATCGGCCACACCTGTCCAGGGGGATGCCATTCAGCAGGCCAGACTGGACAATTGTAACAACAGACGCCAGCCTACTAGGTTGGGGCGCTGTCTGGAATTCTCTGAAGGCTCAGGGACTATGGAATCAGGAGGAGAGTCTCCTTCCAATAAACATTCTGGAATTGAGGGCAGTTCTCAATGCCCTTCTAGCTTGGCCCCAATTAACAACTCGGGGGTTCATCAGGTTTCAGTCGGACAACATCACGACTGTAGCTTACATCAACCATCAGGGAGGGACAAGAAGCTCCCTAGCAATGGTGGAAGTATCAAAGATAATTCGCTGGGCAGAGTCTCACTCTTGCCACCTGTCAGCAATCCACATCCCGGGAGTGGAGAACTGGGAGGCGGATTTCTTGAGTCGCCAGACTTTTCATCCGGGGGAGTGGGAACTTCATCCGGAGGTCTTTGCCCAAATACTTCGACGTTGGGGCAAACCAGAGATAGATCTCATGGCGTCTCGCCAGAACGCCAAACTTCCTCGCTACGGGTCCAGATCCAGGGATCCGGGAGCGGTTCTGATAGATGCTTTGACAGCACCTTGGAACTTCGGGATGGCTTATGTGTTTCCACCCTTTCCGCTGCTTCCTCGATTGATTGCCAAAATCAAGCAGGAGAGAGCATCAGTGATTCTAATAGCGCCTGCATGGCCACGCAGGACTTGGTATGCAGATCTAGTGGACATGTCATCCTGTCCGCCTTGGTCTCTACCTCTAAGACAGGACCTTCTGATACAGGGTCCATTCAAACATCAAAATCTAACTTCTCTGAAGCTGACTGCTTGGAAATTGAACGTTTGATTTTATCAAAACGTGGTTTTTCTGAGTCGGTTATTGATACCCTGATACAGGCTAGGAAGCCTGTTACCAGAAAGATTTACCATAAAATATGGCGTAAATACCTATACTGGTGCGAATCCAAACATTACTCCTGGAGTAAGGTTAGGATCTCTAGGATATTGTCTTTTCTACAAGAAGGGTTAGAAAAGGGTTTATCAGCTAGTTCATTAAAGGGACAGATTTCAGCTCTGTCCATCTTGTTACACAGGCGTCTGTCAGAAAATCCAGACGTCCAGGCTTTTTGTCAGGCTTTGGCTAGGATCAAGCCTGTGTTTAAAGCTGTTGCTCCGCCATGGAGTTTAAACTTAGTTCTTAACGTTTTACAGGGTGTTCCATTTGAACCCCTTCATTCCATTGATATAAAATTGTTATCTTGGAAAGTTCTGTTTTTAATGGCTATTTCCTCGGCTCGAAGAGTCTCTGAGTTATCAGCCTTACATTGTGATTCTCCTTATCTGATTTTTCACTCAGACAAGGTAGTTCTGCGTACTAAACCTGGGTTCTTACCTAAGGTGGTCACTAACAGGAATATCAATCAAGAGATTGTTGTTCCATCCTTGTGTCCAAATCCTTCTTCAAAGAAGGAACGTCTTCTACACAATCTGGATGTAGTTCGTGCCCTCAAGTTCTACTTGCAGGCAACTAAAGATTTTCGCCAAACTTCTTCCCTGTTTGTCGTTTATTCTGGACAGAGGAGAGGTCAAAAAGCTTCTGCTACCTCTCTCTCTTTTTGGCTTCGTAGCATAATACGTTTAGCCTATGAGACTGCTGGTCAGCAGCCTCCTGAAAGAATTACAGCTCACTCCACTAGAGCTGTGGCTTCCACTTGGGCCTTTAAGAATGAGGCCTCTGTTGAACAGATTGCAAGGCTGCAACTTGGTCTTCGCTTCATACTTTTTCCAAATTTTACAAATTTGACACTTTTGCTTCTTCGGAGGCTATTTTTGGGAGAAAGGTTCTTCAGGCAGTGGTTCCTTCTATATAAGGAGCCTGCCTATCCCTCCCGTCATCCGTGTACTTTTGCTTTGGTATTGGTATCCCAGAAGTAATGATGACCCGTGGACTGATCACACATAACAGAAGAAAACATAATTTATGCTTACCTGATAAATTCCTTTCTTCTGTTGTGTGATCAGTCCACGGCCCGCCCTGTTTTAAGGCAGGTAAATATCTTTTAAATTATACTCCAGTCACCACTTCACCCTTGGTTACTCCTTTCTCGTTGATTCTTGGTCGAATGACTGGGACTGACGTAGAGGGGAGGAGCTATATGCAGCTCTGCTGGGTGAATCCTCTTGCATTTCCTGTTGGGGAGGAGTTATATCCCAGAAGTAATGATGACCCGTGGACTGATCACACAACAGAAGAAAGGAATTTATCAGGTAAGCATAAATTATGTTTTTTCATCACACGAGAGGGGTGAGCCAAGGGAGTGATAAGATGTCCAATACTGACAGCAGCTCACAGCTGCAAACACGTACTTTTTACTCTCTTATGACTGTTACAGAAAGAGATGAACATATTAGGGAAATTGAAGCTATATTTTCCACTGATCCCACCAAGTTATCGCTAACAGCTCTTTTTGAAGATGTGGAGCAATTATTAATCAAAGAAAATAGACTTAAATGGGACATTATAACTTTGAATAAGTATAATGAACTTGGTCTCATTCCCAGGGGATTGCGCATAAGCAAGTTCCCAACGTTTCTGACAGAGGATAGGGAATTTATAACAATGTGGAATGCAACACTATCTGAATGTTCAACTAAACTTATGCTGCTATTGATACAGTACAAAACCACACAGCTAAAGGTCATAGCAGATAAGATATCAGTAATTCAGAATGAGCTGAATAATCGTAGTGGGGATACAGATTACCCAACCCTAGACCAAATCCTACATGACACTATAGCGGAAGCAAAACAAATTTTACTAGAGAGAAAACATACTAAATTTGTAAGGGATCAGACAGATTTCAATAATGATCTAGTATACATTTGGAATCGGAAAGAACGATTCACAAGGAGAAAAGAGTTCAATACCAGAGGAGGTAGTGGGTCTAGGAGAGGCAACAGACATAGAAATAGAGGCAGAGGTGGAAGAGGACACCGTAGAATTCATTTTACAGAGACTGACACTGATTCACAGGGGGAAAGTTCAGGATCTGGAGGGGAAGACACTGATAGTAATTACACCCCTTATCCCCTAAGTAGTAATACCGTCCCCGCAGCTCAGGGAAACATCCCACAACTGAGTGGGCAGAGGGAAATAACCACACAAGTGGCTCCCATTCTAAAAAATGCCAAACCATATGCCTATTCAAAATATAATTTACATAAAACAGGGATTACTAATAACGATACAGCATACACAGTTACTAACACAGAGAGGGCACAAGCCAACCAGGTTTTTTCGATTGCCCCCCCAGCAAAAAAAGACGTGGGGGGGCAAGATACAGGAGATTCTCAGAAAGGCAGATACACCCGGAAGAAAAAGTAGACAACTTAGCTACAATGAGTATAGTTAATTTGTCCTCATATGAGCTGAATACACATGAAACCAGGGTGTTGGAGTTAGGATTAGGCTTTGTTCCTACCGCCAGCTTTAATTTATTTAACACACTTCTTGATGTAAACAAACTGGTAAGGAAACTCACACTTTATAAACATTTTGCTCGTAAGACATATGAGGATACATCAATTATGGAACCTGCACGCATTCACACATTAGGAGTAACTGATTCTAATGAGGAATTTTTGGACTTTGGAGAACAGTGTGACATAAGAACACTGGAATCTCTACTAATAGAAGAAGGGTCATACAGATCCACTACGCACACTGTTATTCCGAAGTTCAAAAAACCGTCCAAGTTTTACCCGATCCAGGATAGGGGTACTATAATAGAAAAGTTCCACTCCAGAATAGAAAGGGACTTAACCAATCTGTACTATCAAGAAAAGGTCCACAGACCCAATATCAACTTTTTAGAAAGACAAGCCCTACAAAGTTTAAGTAGGAATGACAAGATAGTAATTAGGTCTGCGGATAAGGGTGGATCCATTGTGATCATGGACACCAGTGACTTCAATCAAGAAGCACTAAGACAGCTTTCCAACACACATGAGTATAGAGCACTGGATGCTAACCCCACTAAAATATTCCAGCGACAATTAAGTGACCTCATAGATGATGGTCTTGAGATTGGCATATTTGACAAAAACACTGGTGATTTTCTATATGTTGAATGTCCAAAAACACCAGTGTTTAATCATCTTCCCAAAGTGCACAAGTCACTCACAGAGGTAAGAGGGAGACCCATAGTCAGTGGCATTGGATCTCTCCTCGAGCCTCTTTCTGAGTGGCTTGATGCAATTCTACAGCCCATGATCAAACAACTCTCCAGTTTTGTCCTGGACACAAAACACATTTTGAATCTGGTGTCCAGGATAGACTGGAAGGATGAGTATGTTTGGATCACAGTAGACGTGAAGTCCCTGTACTCATCAATTCCACATGAGCAGGGACTACAGGCTGTAGAGTATTTCATGAGGAAGTACCATGGGAATGACTTGTCGTTGTGGGAAGAGTAACCAAGTTCTTACTCACCCACAACTTTTTTGAGTTCAATGGCCTTTTCTTTCTCCAGATATGTGGCACGGCAATGGGGGCCAAGTTTGCCCCCTCCTACGCCAACCTATTCATGGGTTGGTGGGAGGAGGACCACATATTTGGAGAAAGAAATCCACACCGAAAGGATATAATATTCTACAAGAGGTTCATTGATGACCTTCTCTTTGTGTGGAGGGGGGGTTTAACCAATATCCCCGGGTTCATTGAATACCTCAACAATAATGACAAGGGGATAGAATTCACCTTTGAGGTTGGGGAGACGAACATCAATTATCTTGATGTAACTCTATTTGGAAAGACAGGCGAAAAAGTGATGTCCACTATTTACAGAAAGCCCATTACGGGCAATACTTTACTACACGCCAGGAGCTGTCACCCTCAGAACCTCTTCAAAGCAGTGGCTAAAGGGCAATTTATGAGGGTGAAAAGAAACTGCAGCCTCTCAAGAGATTTTGAGAGAGAGAGTGGTGCATTGGCCGCAAGGTTGAAAGACAGGGGTTATTCGCATATAACAATAAAGAACGCCCAAGAGTCAGTCAGGACCCTGGATAGGGACAGCTTACTCACATTAAAATCTAAAGAGAGTAGAGAAAGTAAAGCCTTTAAACAAGGAATGACATTTCTCACAGACTATTCAGTAGAATATCCAAGGATCTGTAACATCATCAGAGAGCATTTTAAAATGCTCTCTGCAGATGATGATTTAACAAACATATCCAGCTTGGGTTGTCAGTTCTCCTACAGGAGAAACAAAACCATTGGGAATTCAGTAGCGCCCACTAGGGTTAAAACAAGCCCCCCAGGGGGGTCGGCATGGCTAGTGATAAAAGGCATGCACAGGTGCAACTACAGAGATTGTGTGGCCTGTGAGAAAGTTGAATGTGGGGAATCATTTCAGTCCACCGTCACAGGCCAACAATTTGAAATAAAAACATGCATCACGTGCAGGTCCAAATATGTGATATACTTAGTTACCTGCATTTCATGCAAGGTTCAATATGTAGGGTTAACTACACGCGAGATCAGGTCGCGGATTAGGGAGCATCTCTCTACCATCAGAGCAGGAAAATCAAGTACACCACTAGTGCAGCATTTCGCACTTGAACATTCAAAAAGCACAGAGAGTTTCAGGTGGAAAGCCATTGAATATGTACCATTGCCATCTAGAGGGGGGGATAGGGAGAAAGCCCTAGGTAGACAGGAGGTGTTCTGGATTTTCAAATTGAAGACCAGGACACCTTCAGGACTAAACTCAGCCTATGACTTGATAAATTATTGGTACTGAGAGGGACCATAAGAGTCCCATTATTATTGATACTATTGATATTGAATGGGGCGCAAGAGGTTAAATAGTTCTTCAAATACACATCTTAAAGGGTGTATATAATGGTTCTTTCAGCGAACTATTAGACAGTATATTCCTACTACTACAATAAATGAAATAAAATAGATTATAGTATAGCTAGAGTGCATTTGACACATTCATGTAGAAAAGGGAAAAAGAGTAATCCCGATTTAGCAGGTGCACATATACAATATATGGTTTACACTAAATATTAGACAGGAGTTTATTCCTATGCATTTATGTTTTTTACTGATATTTCTACAGCCTTGTAGCTAAAGATGTATGTGCTTTTTTGGTTTCCATTTTTATATATACAGGGAATTAGGCATATTTGTTCTGTTCTGTTTAAAGAATATTTGTATCGAATTGTATAAATTATAAATTATTAATAACATTTGGGTATAAGGAGTAACAAGGAGGTTTAAACAGTACTAGCAGCTGTTAATTATTGATAGTCTCAATTATTGATAGTCCTGATTGGCTCAACGGATTGCCCAATGGGAGGAAGGTTAGCCCTTGAAAAAGGGCGCTTGTTTTTAAGTTTTACTCAGCTAAGACTACGGCAACATTGCCGAAACGCGTCAGCTGTTCAACCACCTTTACATCCCATTGAGCAATCAGCTGCTGTCAGCAAATACGGAGTTCATTTCATTTTTTTTTTTTGAAGCACCTCACAAATTGACATATGTTTTCGAGTGCTTTTATTGCAGCGTCTATGGTGAATAAACGCTGATTCACACATCACTGGTGCTCCTGTCTTTCTTTAATTGCTTTGTACTAATGTGCTGTTATACTGTCTGATACTCACCTGTACGGTAGGTGTGTGTGTGCTAATGTGCTGTTATACTGTCTGATACTCACCTGTACTGTAGGTGTGTGTGTGTGCTAATGTGCTGTTATACTGTCTGATACTCACCTGTACTGTAGGTGTGTGTGTGTGCTAATGTGCTGTTATACTGTCTGATACTCGCCTGTACGGTAGGTGTGTGTGTGTGTACTAATGTGCTGTTATACTGTCTGATACTCACCTGTACGGTAGGTGTGTGTGTGTGTACTAATGTGCTGTTATACTGTCTGATACTCACCTGTACGGTAGGTGTGTGTGCTAATGTGCTGTTATACTGTCTGATACTCACCTGTACGGTAGGTGTGTGTGCTAATGTGCTGTTATACTGTCTGATACTCACCTGTACTGTAGGTGTGTGTGTGCTAATGTGCTGTTATACTGTCTGATACTCACCTGTACTGTAGGTGTGTGTGTACTAATGTGCTGTTATACTGTCTGATACTCACCTGTACGGTAGGTGTGTGTGTGTACTAATGTGCTGTTATACTGTCTGATACTCACCTGTACGGTAGGTGTGTGCGTGTGCTAATGTGCTGTTATACTGTCTGATACTCACCTGTACGGTAGGTGTGTGTGTGTGTGTGTACTAATGTGCTGTTATACTGTCTGATACTCACCTGTACGGTAGGTGTGTGTGTGCTAATGTGCTGTTATACTGTCTGATACTCACCTGTACGGTAGGTGTGTGTGCTAATGTGCTGTTATACTGTCTGATACTCACCTGTACGGTAGGTGTGTGTGCTAATGTGCTGTTATACTGTCTGATACTCACCTGTACTGTAGGTGTGTGTGTGCTAATGTGCTGTTATACTGTCTGATACTCACCTGTACTGTAGGTGTGTGTGTACTAATGTGCTGTTATACTGTCTGATACTCACCTGTACGGTAGGTGTGTGTGTGTACTAATGTGCTGTTATACTGTCTGATACTCACCTGTACGGTAGGTGTGTGCGTGTGCTAATGTGCTGTTATACTGTCTGATACTCACCTGTACGGTAGGTGTGTGTGTGCTAATGTGCTGTTATACTGTCTGATACTCACCTGTACGGTAGGTGTGTGTGTGTACTAATGTGCTGTTATACTGTCTGATACTCACCTGTACGGTAGGTGTGTGTACTAATGTGCTGTTATACTGTCTGATACTCACCTGTACGGTAGGTGTGTGTGTGTGTGCTAATGTGCTGTTATACTGTCTGATACTCACCTGTACGGTAGGTGTGTGTGTGCTAATGTGCTGTTATACTGTCTGATACTCACCTGTACGGTAGGTGTGTGTGTGCTAATGTGCTGTTATACTGTCTGATACTCACCTGTACGGTAGGTGTGTGTGCTAATGTGCTGTTATACTGTCTGATACTCACCTGTACGGTAGGTGTGTGTGCTAATGTGCTGTTATACTGTCTGATACTCACCTGTACGGTAGGTGTGTGTGTGTGTGCTAATGTGCTGTTATACTGTCTGATACTCGCCTGTACGGTAGGTGTGTGTGTGCTAATGTGCTGTTATACTGTCTGATACTCACCTGTACGGTAGGTGTGTGTGTGCTAATGTGCTGTTATACTGTCTGATACTCACCTGTACGGTAGGTGTGTGTGCTAATGTGCTGTTATACTGTCTGATACTCACCTGTACGGTAGGTGTGTGTGCTAATGTGCTGTTATACTGTCTGATACTCACCTGTACTGTAGGTGTGTGTGTGCTAATGTGCTGTTATACTGTCTGATACTCACCTGTACGGTAGGTGTGTGTGCTAATGTGCTGTTATACTGTCTGATACTCACCTGTACTGTAGGTGTGTGTGTACTAATGTGCTGTTATACTGTCTGATACTCACCTGTACGGTAGGTGTGTGTGCTAATGTGCTGTTATACTGTCTGATACTCACCTGTACTGTAGGTGTGTGTGTGCTAATGTGCTGTTATACTGTCTGATACTCACCTGTACGGTAGGTGTGTGTGCTAATGTGCTGTTATACTGTCTGATACTCACCTGTACTGTAGGTGTGTGTGTACTAATGTGCTGTTATACTGTCTGATACTCACCTGTACGGTAGGTGTGTGTGCTAATGTGCTGTTATACTGTCTGATACTCACCTGTACTGTAGGTGTGTGTGTGCTAATGTGCTGTTATACTGTCTGATACTCACCTGTACGGTAGGTGTGTGTGCTAATGTGCTGTTATACTGTCTGATACTCACCTGTACTGTAGGTGTGTGTGTACTAATGTGCTGTTATACTGTCTGATACTCACCTGTACTGTAGGTGTGTGTGTGTGTACTAATGTGCTGTTATACTGTCTGATACTCGCCTGTACGGTAGGTGTGTGTGTACTAATGTGCTGTTATACTGTCTGATACTCACCTGTATGGTAGGTGTGTGTGTACTAATGTGCTGTTATACTGTCTGATACTCACCTGTACGGTAGGTGTGTGTGTGCTAATGTGCTTTTATACTGTCTGATACTCACCTGTACGGTAGGTGTGTGCTAATGTGCTGTTATACTGTCTGATACTCACCTGTACGGTAGGTGTGTGTGTACTAATGTGCTGTTATACTGTCTGATACTCACCTGTACGGTAGGTGTGTGTGTACTAATGTGCTGTTATACTGTCTGATACTCACCTGTACGGTAGGTGTGTGTGTGTACTAATGTGCTGTTATACTGTCTGATACTCACCTGTACGGTAGGTGTGTGTGCTGTTATACTGTCTGATACTCACCTGTATGGTAGGTGTGTGTGTGCTAATGTGCTGTTATACTGTCTGATACTCACCTGTACGGTAGGTGTGTGTGTGTGCTAATGTGCTGTTATACTGTCTGATACTCACCTGTACGGTAGGTGTGTGTGTGTACTAATGTGCTGTTATACTGTCTGATACTCACCTGTACGGTAGGTGTGTGTGCTAATGTGCTGTTATACTGTCTGATACTCACCTGTACGGTAGGTGTGTGTGTACTAATGTGCTGTTATACTGTCTGATACTCACCTGTACGGTAGGTGTGTGTGTGCTAATGTGCTGTTATACTGTCTGATACTCACCTGTACGGTAGGTGTGTGTGTGCTAATGTGCTGTTATACTGTCTGATACTCACCTGTACGGTAGGTGTGTGTGCTAATGTGCTGTTATACTGTCTGATACTCACCTGTACGGTAGGTGTGTGTGTGCTAATGTGCTGTTATACTGTCTGATACTCACCTGTACGGTAGGTGTGTGTGTGCTAATGTGCTGTTATACTGTCTGATACTCACCTGTACGGTAGGGGTGTGTGTGTACTAATGTGCTGTTATACTGTCTGATACTCACCTGTACGGTAGGTGTGTGTGTGTCCTAATGTGCGGTTATACTGTCTGATACTCACCTGTACGGTAGGTGTGTGTGTGCTAATGTGCTGTTATACTGTCTGATACTCACCTGTACTGTAGGTGTGTGTGTGCTAATGTGCTGTTATACTGTCTGATACTTACCTGTACGGTAGGTGTGTGTACTAATGTGCGGTTATACTGTCTGATACTCACCTGTACGGTAGGTGTGTGTGCTAATGTGCTGTTATACTGTCTGATACTCACCTATACTGTAGGTGTGTGTGTGTACTAATGTGCGGTTATACTGTCTGATACTCACCTGTACGGTAGGTGTGTGTGTGTGTGCTAATGTGCTGTTATACTGTCTGATACTCACCTGTACTGTAGGTGTGTGTACTAATGTGCTGTTATACTGTCTGATACTCACCTGTACGGTGTGTGTGTGTGTGCTAATGTGCTGTTATACTGTCTGATACTCACCTGTACTGTAGGTGTGTGTGTGTGCTAATGTGCTGTTATACTGTCTGATACTCACCTGTACGGTAGGTGTGTGTGTGTGTGCTAATGTGCTGTTATACTGTCTGATACTCACCTGTACGGTAGGTGTGTGTGTGTGTGCTAATGTGCTGTTATACTGTCTGATACTCACCTGTACGGTAGGTGTGTGTGTGTGTGCTAATGTGCTGTTATACTGTCTGATACTCACCTGTACGGTAGGTGTGTGTGTGCTAATGTGCTGTTATACTGTCTGATACTCACCTGTACGGTAGGTGTGTGTGTGTACTAATGTGCTGTTATACTGTCTGATACTCACCTGTACGGTAGGTGTGTGTGCTAATGTGCTGTTATACTGTCTGATAATCACCTGTACGGTAGGTGTGTGTGTGCTAACGTGCTGTTATACTGTCTGATACTCACCTGTACGGTAGGTGTGTGTGTGCTAATGTGCTGTTATACTGTCTGATACTCACCTGTACGGTAGGTGTGTGTACTAATGTGCTGTTATACTGTCTGATACTCACCTGTACGGTAGGTGTGTGTGTACTAATGTGCTGTTATACTGTCTGATACTCACCTGTACGGTAGGTGTGTGTGTGTGCTAATGTGCTGTTATACTGTCTGATACTCACCTGTACGGTAGGTGTGTGTACTAATGTGCTGTTATACTGTCTGATACTCACCTGTACGGTAGGTGTGTGTGTGTGTGCTAATGTGCGGTTATACTGTCTGATACTCACCTGTACGGTAGGTGTGTGTGTGTACTAATGTGCTGTTATACTGTCTGATACTCACCTGTACGGTAGGTGTGTGTACTAATGTGCTGTTATACTGTCTGATACTCACCTGTACGGTAGGTGTGTGTGTGCGCTAATGTGCTGTTATACTGTCTGATACTCACCTGTACGGTAGGTGTGTGTGTACTAATGTGCTGTTATACTGTCTGATACTCACCTGTACGGTAGGTGTGTGTGTGTACTAATGTGCTGTTATACTGTCTGATACTCACCTGTACGGTAGGTGTGTGTGTGCTAATGTGCTGTTATACTGTCTGATACTCACCTGTACGGTAGGTGTGTGTGTACTAATGTGCTGTTATACTGTCTGATACTCACCTGTACGGTAGGTGTGTGTGTGTGTGCTAATGTGCTGTTATACTGTCTGATACTCACTTGTACGGTAGGTGTGTGTGTGCTAATGTGCTGTTATACTGTCTGATACTCACCTGTACGGTAGGTGTGTGTGTGCTAATGTGCTGTTATACTGTCTGATACTCACCTGTACTGTAGGTGTGTGTGTGTACTAATGTGCTGTTATACTGTCTGATACTCACCTGTACGGTAGGTGTTTGTGTGCTAATGTGCTGTTATACTGTCTGATACTCACCTGTACGGTAGGTGTGTGTGTGTGCTAATGTGCTGTTATACTGTCTGATACTCACCTGTACGGTAGGTGTGTGTGTGCTAATGTGCTGTTATACTGTCTGATACTCACCTGAACGGTAGGTGTGTGTGTGCTAATGTGCTGTTATACTGTCTGATACTCACCTGTACGGTAGGTGTGTGTACTAATGTGCTGTTATACTGTCTGATACTCACCTTTACGGTAGGTGTGTGTGTACTAATGTGCTGTTATACTGTCTGATACTCACCTGTACGGTAGGTGTGTGTACTAATGTGCTGTTATACTGTCTGATACTCACCTGTACGGTAGGTGTGTGCTAATGTGCTGTTATACTGTCTGATACTCACCTGTACGGTAGGTGTGTGTGTACTAATGTGCTGTTATACTGTCTGATACTCACCTGTACGGTAGGTGTGTGTGTGCTAATGTGCTGTTATACTGTCTGATACTCACCTGTACGGTAGGTGTGTGTGTGCTAATGTGCTGTTATACTGTCTGATACTCACCTGTACGGTAGGTGTGTGTGTGTGTGTACTAATGTGCTGTTATACTGTCTGATACTCACCTGTACGGTAGGTGTGTGTGTGCTGATGTGCTGTTATACTGTCTGATACTCACCTGTACGGTAGGTGTGTGTGTGCTAATGTGCTGTTATACTGTCTGATACTCACCTGTACGGTAGGTGTGTGTGTGCTAATGTGCTGTTATACTGTCTGATACTCACCTGTACGGTAGGTGTGTGTGCGCTAATGTGCTGTTATACTGTCTGATACCTGTACGGTAGGTGTGTGTGTGTACTAATGTGCTGTTATACTGTCTGATACTCACCTGTACGGTAGGTGTGTGTGTGTGCTAATGTGCTGTTATACTGTCTGATACTCACCTGTACGGTAGGTGTGTGTGCTAATGTGCTGTTATACTGTCTGATACTCACCTGTATGGTAGGTGTGTGTGTGCTAATGTGCTGTTATACTGTCTGATACTCACCTATACTGTAGGTGTGTGTGTGTGTGTACTAATGTGCTGTTATACTGTCTGATACTCACCTGTACGGTGTGTGTGTGTGTGCTAATGTGCTGTTATACTGTCTGATACTCACCTGTACGGTGTGTGTGTGTGTGTGTGCTAATGTGCTGTTATACTGTCTGATACTCACCTGTACGGTAGGTGTGTGTGTACTAATGTGCTGTTATACTGTCTGATACTCACCTGTACGGTAGGTGTGTGTGTGTGCTAATGTGCTGTTATACTGTCTGATACTCACCTGTACGGTAGGTGTGTGTACTAATGTGCTGTTATACTGTCTGATACTCACCTGTACGGTAGGTGTGTGTGTGTGCTAATGTGCGGTTATACTGTCTGATACTCACCTGTACGGTAGGTGTGTGTGTGTACTAATGTGCTGTTATACTGTCTGATACTCACCTGTACGGTAGGTGTGTGTACTAATGTGCTGTTATACTGTCTGATACTCACCTGTACGGTAGGTGTGTGTGTGCGCTAATGTGCTGTTATACTGTCTGATACTCACCTGTACGGTAGGTGTGTGTGTACTAATGTGCTGTTATACTGTCTGATACTCACCTGTACGGTAGGTGTGTGTGTGTACTAATGTGCTGTTATACTGTCTGATACTCACCTGTATGGTAGGTGTGTGTGTGTGTGCTAATGTGCGGTTATACTGTCTGATACTCACCTGTACGGTAGGTGTGTGTGTGTACTAATGTGCTGTTATACTGTCTGATACTCACCTGTACGGTAGGTGTGTGTGTGCTAATGTGCTGTTATACTGTCTGATACTCACCTGTACGGTAGGTGTGTGTGTACTAATGTGCTGTTATACTGTCTGATACTCACCTGTACGGTAGGTGTGTGTGTGTGTGCTAATGTGCTGTTATACTGTCTGATACTCACCTGTACGGTAGGTGTGTGTGTGTGTACTAATGTGCTGTTATACTGTCTGATACTCACTTGTACGGTAGGTGTGTGTGTGCTAATGTGCTGTTATACTGTCTGATACTCACCTGTACGGTAGGTGTGTGTGTGCTAATGTGCTGTTATACTGTCTGATACTCACCTGTACTGTAGGTGTGTGTGTGTACTAATGTGCTGTTATACTGTCTGATACTCACCTGTACGGTAGGTGTGTGTGTGCTAATGTGCTGTTATACTGTCTGATACTCACCTGTACGGTAGGTGTGTGTGTGTGCTAATGTGCTGTTATACTGTCTGATACTCACCTGTACGGTAGGTGTGTGTGTGCTAATGTGCTGTTATACTGTCTGATACTCACCTGTACGGTAGGTGTGTGTGTGCTAATGTGCTGTTATACTGTCTGATACTCACCTGTACGGTAGGTGTGTGTACTAATGTGCTGTTATACTGTCTGATACTCACCTGTACGGTAGGTGTGTGTGTACTAATGTGCTGTTATACTGTCTGATACTCACCTGTACGGTAGGTGTGTGTGTACTAATGTGCTGTTATACTGTCTGATACTCACCTGTACGGTAGGTGTGTGTGTGCTAATGTGCTGTTATACTGTCTGATACTCACCTGTACGGTAGGTGTGTGTGTGTACTAATGTGCTGTTATACTGTCTGATACTCACCTGTACGGTAGGTGTGTGTGTGTACTAATGTGCTGTTATACTGTCTGATACTCACCTGTACGGTAGGTGTGTGGTGTGCTAATGTGCTGTTATACTGTCTGATACTCACCTGTACGGTAGGTGTGTGTGTGCTAATGTGCTGTTATACTGTCTGATACTCACCTGTACGGTAGGTGTGTGTGTGCTAATGTGCTGTTATACTGTCTGATACTCACCTGTACGGTAGGTGTGTGTGTACTAATGTGCTGTTATACTGTCTGATACTCACCTGTACTGTAGGTGTGTGTGTGTGCTAATGTGCTGTTATACTGTCTGATACTCACCTGTACGGTAGGTGTGTGTGTGCTAATGTGCTGTTATACTGTCTGATACTCACCTGTACGGTAGGTGTGTGTGTGCTAATGTGCTGTTATACTGTCTGATACTCACCTGTACGGTAGGTGTGTGTGTGCTAATGTGCTGTTATACTGTCTGATACTCACCTGTACGGTAGGTGTGTGTGTGCTAATGTGCTGTTATACTGTCTGATACTCACCTGTACGGTAGGTGTGTGTGTGTGCTAATGTGCTGTTATACTGTCTGATACTCACCTGTACGGTAGGTGTGTGTGTGTACTAATGTGCTGTTATACTGTCTGATACTCACCTGTACGGTAGGTGTGTGTGTTCTAATGTGCTGTTATACTGTCTGATACTCACCTGTACGGTAGGTGTGTGTGTGCTAATGTGCTGTTATACTGTCTGATACTCACCTGTACGGTAGGTGTGTGTGTGCTAATGTGCTGTTATACTGTCTGATACTCACCTGTACGGTAGGTGTGTGTGTGTACTAATGTGCTGTTATACTGTCTGATACTCACCTGTACGGTAGGTGTGTGTGTGTGCTAATGTGCTGTTATACTGTCTGATACTCACCTGTACGGTAGGTGTGTGTGTGCTAATGTGCTGTTATACTGTCTGATACTCACCTGTACGGTAGGTGTGTGTGCTAATGTGCTGTTATACTGTCTGATACTCACCTGTACGGTAGGTGTGTGTGTGCTAATGTGCTGTTATACTGTCTGATACTCACCTGTACGGTAGGTGTGTGTGTGCTAATGTGCTGTTATACTGTCTGATACTCACCTGTACGGTAGGTGTGTGTGTGCTAATGTGCTGTTATACTGTCTGATACTCACCTGTACGGTAGGTGTGTGTGTGCTAATGTGCTGTTATACTGTCTGATACTCACCTGTACGGTAGGTGTGTGTGTGCTAATGTGCTGTTATACTGTCTGATACTCACCTGTACGGTAGGTGTGTGTGCTAATGTGCTGTTATACTGTCTGATACTCACCTGTACGGTAGGTGTGTGTGTACTAATGTGCTGTTATACTGTCTGATACTCGCCTGTACGGTAGGTGTGTGTGTGACTAATGTGCTGTTATACTGTCTGATACTCACCTGTACGGTAGGTGTGTGTGTGCTAATGTGCTGTTATACTGTCTGATACTCACCTGTACGGTAGGTGTGTGTGTGCTAATGTGCTGTTATACTGTCTGATACTCACCTGTACGGTAGGTGTGTGTGTGCTAATGTGCTGTTATACTGTCTGATACTCACCTGTACGGTAGGTGTGTGTGTGCTAATGTGCTGTTATACTGTCTGATACTCACCTGTACGGTAGGTGTGTGTGTGCTAATGTGCTGTTATACTGTCTGATACTCACCTGTACGGTAGGTGTGTGTGTGCTAATGTGCTGTTATACTGTCTGATACTCACCTGTACGGTAGGTGTGTGTGTGTGCTAATGTGCTGTTATACTGTCTGATACTCACCTGTACGGTAGGTGTGTGTGTGCTAATGTGCTGTTATACTGTCTGATACTCACCTGTACGGTAGGTGTGTGTGTGCTAATGTGCTGTTATACTGTCTGATACTCACCTGTACGGTAGGTGTGTGTGTGTGCTAATGTGCTGTTATACTGTCTGATACTCACCTGTACGGTAGGTGTGTGTGTGTACTAATGTGCTGTTATACTGTCTGATACTCACCTGTACGGTAGGTGTGTGTGTGCTAATGTGCTGTTATACTGTCTGATACTCACCTGTACGGTAGGTGTGTGTGTACTAATGTGCTGTTATACTGTCTGATACTCACCTGTACGGTAGGTGTGTGTGTGCTAATGTGCTGTTATACTGTCTGATACTCACCTGTACGGTAGGTGTGTGTGTGCTAATGTGCTGTTATACTGTCTGATACTCACCTGTACGGTAGGTGTGTGTGTGCTAATGTGCTGTTATACTGTCTGATACTCACCTGTACGGTAGGTGTGTGTGTGCTAATGTGCTGTTATACTGTCTGATACTCACCTGTACGGTAGGTGTGTGTGTGCTAATGTGCTGTTATACTGTCTGATACTCACCTGTACGGTAGGTGTGTGTGTGTACTAATGTGCTGTTATACTGTCTGATACTCACCTGTACGGTAGGTGTGTGTGTGTGCTAATGTGCTGTTATACTGTCTGATACTCACCTGTACGGTAGGTGTGTGTGTGCTAATGTGCTGTTATACTGTCTGATACTCACCTGTACGGTAGGTGTGTGTGTGTGCTAATGTGCTGTTATACTGTCTGATACTCACCTGTACGGTAGGTGTGTGTGTGCTAATGTGCTGTTATACTGTCTGATACTCACCTGTACGGTAGGTGTGTGTGCTAATGTGCTGTTATACTGTCTGATACTCACCTGTACGGTAGGTGTGTGTGTGTACTAATGTGCTGTTATACTGTCTGATACTCACCTGTACGGTAGGTGTGTGTGTGTGTGCTAATGTGCTGTTATACTGTCTGATACTCACCTGTACGGTAGGTGTGTGTGTGCTAATGTGCTGTTATACTGTCTGATACTCACCTGTACGGTAGGTGTGTGTGTGCTAATGTGCTGTTATACTGTCTGATACTCACCTGTACGGTAGGTGTGTGTGTGTGCTAATGTGCTGTTATACTGTCTGATACTCACCTGTACGGTAGGTGTGTGTGTGTGTGCTAATGTGCTGTTATACTGTCTGATACTCACCTGTACGGTAGGTGTGTGTGTGTGCTAATGTGCTGTTATACTGTCTGATACTCACCTGTACGGTAGGTGTGTGTGTGTGCTAATGTGCTGTTATACTGTCTGATACTCACCTGTACGGTAGGTGTGTGTGTGCTAATGTGCTGTTATACTGTCTGATACTCACCTGTACGGTAGGTGTGTGTGTGTACTAATGTGCTGTTATACTGTCTGATACTCACCTGTACGGTAGGTGTGTGTGCTAATGTGCTGTTATACTGTCTGATACTCACCTGTACGGTAGGTGTGTGTGTGCTAATGTGCTGTTATACTGTCTGATACTCACCTGTACGGTAGGTGTGTGTGTGCTAATGTGCTGTTATACTGTCTGATACTCACCTGTACGGTAGGTGTGTGTGTACTAATGTGCTGTTATACTGTCTGATACTCACCTGTACGGTAGGTGTGTGTGTTCTAATGTGCTGTTATACTGTCTGATACTCACCTGTACGGTAGGTGTGTGTGTGTGCTAATGTGCTGTTATACTGTCTGATACTCACCTGTACGGTAGGTGTGTGTGTGCTAATGTGCTGTTATACTGTCTGATACTCACCTGTACGGTAGGTGTGTGTGTGTGCTAATGTGCTGTTATACTGTCTGATACTCACCTGTACGGTAGGTGTGTGTGTGTACTAATGTGCTGTTATACTGTCTGATACTCACCTGTACGGTAGGTGTGTGTGCTAATGTGCTGTTATACTGTCTGATACTCACCTGTACGGTAGGTGTGTGTGCTAATGTGCTGTTATACTGTCTGATACTCACCTGTACGGTAGGTGTGTGTGTGCTAATGTGCTGTTATACTGTCTGATACTCACCTGTACGGTAGGTGTGTGTGTGTGCTAATGTGCTGTTATACTGTCTGATACTCACCTGTACGGTAGGTGTGTGTGTGCTAATGTGCTGTTATACTGTCTGATACTCACCTGTACGGTAGGTGTGTGTGTGTGCTAATGTGCTGTTATACTGTCTGATACTCACCTGTACGGTAGGTGTGTGTGTGTGCTAATGTGCTGTTATACTGTCTGATACTCACCTGTACGGTAGGTGTGTGTGTGTGCTAATGTGCTGTTATACTGTCTGATACTCACCTGTACGGTAGGTGTGTGTGTGCTAATGTGCTGTTATACTGTCTGATACTCACCTGTACGGTAGGTGTGTGTGTTCTAATGTGCTGTTATACTGTCTGATACTCACCTGTACGGTAGGTGTGTGTGCTAATGTGCTGTTATACTGTCTGATACTCACCTGTACGGTAGGTGTGTGTGTGTGCTAATGTGCTGTTATACTGTCTGATACTCACCTGTACGGTAGGTGTGTGTGTGCTAATGTGCTGTTATACTGTCTGATACTCACCTGTACGGTAGGTGTGTGTGTGCTAATGTGCTGTTATACTGTCTGATACTCACCTGTACGGTAGGTGTGTGTGATAATGTGCTGTTATACTGTCTGATACTCACCTGTACGGTAGGTGTGTGTGTACTAATGTGCTGTTATACTGTCTGATACTCACCTGTACGGTAGGTGTGTGTGTGCTAATGTGCTGTTATACTGTCTGATACTCACCTGTACGGTAGGTGTGTGTGTGCTAATGTGCTGTTATACTGTCTGATACTCACCTGTACGGTAGGTGTGTGTGTGTACTAATGTGCTGTTATACTGTCTGATACTCACCTGTACGGTAGGTGTGTGTGTGCTAATGTGCTGTTATACTGTCTGATACTCACCTGTACGGTAGGTGTGTGTGTGCTAATGTGCTGTTATACTGTCTGATACTCACCTGTACGGTAGGTGTGTGTGTGCTAATGTGCTGTTATACTGTCTGATACTCACCTGTACGGTAGTGTGTGTGTGTGCTAATGTGCTGTTATACTGTCTGATACTCACCTGTACGGTAGGTGTGTGTGTGCTAATGTGCTGTTATACTGTCTGATACTCACCTGTACGGTAGGTGTGTGTGTGCTAATGTGCTGTTATACTGTCTGATACTCACCTGTACGGTAGGTGTGTGTGTGCTAATGTGCTGTTATACTGTCTGATACTCACCTGTACGGTAGGTGTGTGTTCTAATGTGCTGTTATACTGTCTGATACTCACCTGTACGGTAGGTGTGTGTGTGTGCTAATGTGCTGTTATACTGTCTGATACTCACCTGTACGGTAGGTGTGTGTGTGCTAATGTGCTGTTATACTGTCTGATACTCACCTGTACGGTAGGTGTGTGTGTGCTAATGTGCTGTTATACTGTCTGATACTCACCTGTACGGTAGGTGTGTGTGTGTGTACTAATGTGCTGTTATACTGTCTGATACTCACCTGTACGGTAGGTGTGTGTGTGCTAATGTGCTGTTATACTGTCTGATACTCACCTGTACGGTAGGTGTGTGTGTGTGTGCTAATGTGCTGTTATACTGTCTGATACTCACCTGTACGGTAGGTGTGTGTGTACTAATGTGCTGTTATACTGTCTGATACTCACCTGTACGGTAGGTGTGTGTGTGTGCTAATGTGCTGTTATACTGTCTGATACTCACCTGTACGGTAGGTGTGTGTGTACTAATGTGCTGTTATACTGTCTGATACTCACCTGTACGGTAGGTGTGTGTGTGTGCTAATGTGCTGTTATACTGTCTGATACTCACCTGTACGGTAGGTGTGTGTGTGTACTAATGTGCTGTTATACTGTCTGATACTCACCTGTACGGTAGGTGTGTGTGTACTAATGTGCTGTTATACTGTCTGATACTCACCTGTCCGGTAGGTGTGTGTGTGCGCTAATGTGCTGTTATACTGTCTGATACTCACCTGTACGGTAGGTGTGTGTGTACTAATGTGCTGTTATACTGTCTGATACTCACCTGTACGGTAGGTGTGTGTGTGTACTAATGTGCTGTTATACTGTCTGATACTCACCTGTATGGTAGGTGTGTGTGTGTGTGCTAATGTGCTGTTATACTGTCTGATACTCACCTGTACGGTAGGTGTGTGTGTGTACTAATGTGCTGTTATACTGTCTGATACTCACCTGTACGGTAGGTGTGTGTGTGCTAATGTGCTGTTATACTGTCTGATACTCACCTGTACGGTAGGTGTGTGTGTACTAATGTGCTGTTATACTGTCTGATACTCACCTGTACGGTAGGTGTGTGTGTGTGTGCTAATGTGCTGTTATACTGTCTGATACTCACCTGTACGGTAGGTGTGTGTGTGTGTACTAATGTGCTGTTATACTGTCTGATACTCACCTGTACGGTAGGTGTGTGTGTGCTAATGTGCTGTTATACTGTCTGATACTCACCTGTACGGTAGGTGTGTGTGTGTGCTAATGTGCTGTTATACTGTCTGATACTCACCTGTACTGTAGGTGTGTGTGTGTACTAATGTGCTGTTATACTGTCTGATACTCACCTGTACGGTAGGTGTGTGTGTGCTAATGTGCTGTTATACTGTCTGATACTCACCTGTACGGTAGGTGTGTGTGTGTGCTAATGTGCTGTTATACTGTCTGATACTCACCTGTACGGTAGGTGTGTGTGTGCTAATGTGCTGTTATACTGTCTGATACTCACCTGAACGGTAGGTGTGTGTGTGCTAATGTGCTGTTATACTGTCTGATACTCACCTGTACGGTAGGTGTGTGTGTACTAATGTGCTGTTATACTGTCTGATACTCACCTTTACGGTAGGTGTGTGTGTACTAATGTGCTGTTATACTGTCTGATACTCACCTGTACGGTAACTAATGTGCTGTTATACTGTCTGATACTCACCTGTACGGTAGGTGTGTGCTAATGTGCTGTTATACTGTCTGATACTCACCTGTACGGTAGGTGTGTGTGTACTAATGTGCTGTTATACTGTCTGATACTCACCTGTACGGTAGGTGTGTGTGTGTGCTAATGTGCTGTTATACTGTCTGATACTCACCTGTACGGTAGGTGTGTGTGTGCTAATGTGCTGTTATACTGTCTGATACTCACCTGTACGGTAGGTGTGTGTGTGCTAATGTGCTGTTATACTGTCTGATACTCACCTGTACGGTAGGTGTGTGTGTGTACTAATGTGCTGTTATACTGTCTGATACTCACCTGTACGGTAGGTGTGTGTGTGTGCTAATGTGCTGTTATACTGTCTGATACTCACCTGTACGGTAGGTGTGTGTGTGCTAATGTGCTGTTATACTGTCTGATACTCACCTGTACGGTAGGTGTGTGTGTGCTAATGTGCTGTTATACTGTCTGATACTCACCTGTACGGTAGGTGTGTGTGTGCTAATGTGCTGTTATACTGTCTGATACTCACCTGTACGGTAGGTGTGTGTGTGTGCTAATGTGCTGTTATACTGTCTGATACTCACCTGTACGGTAGGTGTGTGTGTGTGCTAATGTGCTGTTATACTGTCTGATACTCACCTGTACTGTAGGTGTGTGTGTATGCTAATGTGCTGTTATACTGTCTGATACTCACCTGTACGGTAGGTGTGTGTGTGTACTAATGTGCTGTTATACTGTCTGATACTCACCTGTACGGTAGGTGTGTGTGTGTGCTAATGTGCTGTTATACTGTCTGATACTCACCTGTACGGTAGGTGTGTGTGTACTAATGTGCTGTTATACTGTCTGATACTCACCTGTACGGTAGGTGTGTGTGTACTAATGTGCTGTTATACTGTCTGATACTCACCTGTACGGTAGGTGTGTGTGTGTGTACTAATGTGCTGTTATACTGTCTGATACTCACCTGTACGGTAGGTGTGTGTGTGTACTAATGTGCTGTTATACTGTCTGATACTCACCTGTACGGTAGGTGTGTGTGTGCTAATGTGCTGTTATACTGTCTGATACTCACCTGTACTGTAGGTGTGTGTGTGCTAATGTGCTGTTATACTGTCTGATACTCACCTGTACGGTAGGTGTGTGTGTGCTAATGTGCTGTTATACTGTCTGATACTCACCTGTACGGTAGGTGTGTGTGTGCTAATGTGCTGTTATACTGTCTGATACTCACCTGTACGGTAGGTGTGTGTGTGCTAATGTGCTGTTATACTGTCTGATACTCACCTGTACGGTAGGTGTGTGTGTGTGTGCTAATGTGCTGTTATACTGTCTGATACTCACCTGTACGGTAGGTGTGTGTGTGTGCTAATGTGCTGTTATACTGTCTGATACTCACCTGTACGGTAGGTGTGTGTGTGCTAATGTGCTGTTATACTGTCTGATACTCACCTGTACGGTAGGTGTGTGTGTACTAATGTGCTGTTATACTGTCTGATACTCACCTGTACGGTAGGTGTGTGTGTGCTAATGTGCTGTTATACTGTCTGATACTCACCTGTACGGTAGGTGTGTGTGTGTGCTAATGTGCTGTTATACTGTCTGATACTCACCTGTACGGTAGGTGTGTGTGTACTAATGTGCTGTTATACTGTCTGATACTCACCTGTACGGTAGGTGTGTGCGCGCTAATGTGCTGTTATACTGTCTGATACTCACCTGTACGGTAGGTGTGTGTGTGCTAATGTGCTGTTATACTGTCTGATACTCACCTGTACGGTAGGTGTGTGTACTAATGTGCTGTTATACTGTCTGATACTCACCTGTACGGTAGGTGTGTGTGTACTAATGTGCTGTTATACTGTCTGATACTCACCTGTACGGTAGGTGTGTGTGTGCTAATGTGCTGTTATACTGTCTGATACTCACCTGCACTGTAGGTGTGTGTGCTAATGTGCTGTTATACTGTCTGATACTCACCTGTACTGTAGGTGTGTGTGCTAATGTGCTGTTATACTGTCTGATACTCACCTGTACGGTAGGTGTGTGTGTGCTAATGTGCGGTTATACTGTCTGATACTCACCTGTACGGTAGGTGTGTGTGTGTGCTAATGTGCTGTTATACTGTCTGATACTCACCTGTACGGTAGGTGTGTGTGTGCTAATGTGCTGTTATACTGTCTGATACTCACCTGTACGGTAGGTGTGTGTGTGCTAATGTGCTGTTATACTGTCTGATACTCACCTGTACGGTAGGTGTGTGTGTACTAATGTGCTGTTATACTGTCTGATACTCACCTGTACGGTAGGTGTGTGTGTGCTAATGTGCTGTTATACTGTCTGATACTCACCTGTACGGTAGGTGTGTGTGTGTACTAATGTGCTGTTATACTGTCTGATACTCACCTGTACGGTAGGTGTGTGTGTGCTAATGTGCTGTTATACTGTCTGATACTCACCTGTACGGTAGGTGTGTGTGTACTAATGTGCGGTTATACTGTCTGATACTCACCTGTACGGTAGGTGTGTGTGTGCTAATGTGCTGTTATACTGTCTGATACTCACCTGTACGGTAGGTGTGTGTGTGTGCTAATGTGCTGTTATACTGTCTGATACTCACCTGTACGGTAGGTGTGTGTGTGTGTGCTAATGTGCTGTTATACTGTCTGATACTCACCTGTACTGTAGGTGTGTGTGTGCTAATGTGCTGTTATACTGTCTGATACTCACCTGTACGGTAGGTGTGTGTGTGCTAATGTGCTGTTATACTGTCTGATACTCACCTGTACGGTAGGTGTGTGTGTGCTAATGTGCTGTTATACTGTCTGATACTCACCTGTACGGTAGGTGTGTGTGTGCTAATGTGCTGTTATACTGTCTGATACTCACCTGTACGGTAGGTGTGTGTGCTAATGTGCTGTTATACTGTCTGATACTCACCTGTACGGTAGGTGTGTGTGCTAATGTGCTGTTATACTGTCTGATACTCACCTGTACGGTAGGTGTGTGTGCTAATGTGCTGTTATACTGTCTGATACTCACCTGTACGGTAGGTGTGTGTGTGTGCTAATGTGCTGTTATACTGTCTGATACTCACCTGTACGGTAGGTGTGTGTGTGTGTGCTAATGTGCTGTTATACTGTCTGATACTCACCTGTACGGTAGGTGTGTGTGTGCTAATGTGCTGTTATACTGTCTGATACTCACCTGTACGGTAGGTGTGTGTGTGCTAATGTACTGTTATACTGTCTGATACTCACCTGTACGGTAGGTGTGTGTGCGTGCTAATGTGCTGTTATACTGTCTGATACTCACCTGTACGGTAGGTGTGTGTGTGCTAATGTACTGTTATACTGTCTGATACTCACCTGTACGGTAGGTGTGTGTGTGCGCTAATGTGCTGTTATACTGTCTGATACTCACCTGTACGGTGTGTGTGTGTGTGTGTGTGTGCTAATGTGCTGTTATACTGTCTGATACTCACCTGTACTGTAGGTGTGTGTGCGTGTGCTAATGTGCTGTTATACTGTCTGATACTCACCTGTACGGTAGGTGTGTGTGTGTGCTAATGTGCTGTTACACTGTCTGATACTCACCTGTACGGTAGGTGTGTGTGTACTAATGTGCGGTTATACTGTCTGATACTCACCTGTACGGTAGGTGTGTGTGCTAATGTGCTGTTATACTGTCTGATACTCACCTGTACGGTAGGTGTGTGTGTGCTAATGTGCTGTTATACTGTCTGATACTCACCTGTACGGTAGGTGTGTGTGTGTGTGTACTAATGTGCTGTTATACTGTCTGATACTCACCTGTACGGTAGGTGTGTGTGTACTAATGTGCTGTTATACTGTCTGATACTCACCTGTACGGTAGGTGTGTGTGTGCTGTTATACTGTCTGATACTCACCTGTACTGTAGGTTTGTGTGTGCTAATGTGCTGTTATACTGTCTGATACTCACCTGTACGGTAGGTGTGTGTGCTAATGTGCTGTTATACTGTCTGATACTCACCTGTACGGTAGGTGTGTGTGCTAATGTGCTGTTATACTGTCTGATACTCACCTGTACGGTAGGTGTGTGTGCGCTAATGTGCTGTTATACTGTCTGATACTCACCTGTACGGTAGGTGTGTGTGCTAATGTGCTGTTATACTGTCTGATACTCACCTGTACGGTAGGTGTGTGTGTGCTAATGTGCTGTTATACTGTCTGATACTCACCTGTACGGTAGGTGTGTGTGTGCTAATGTGCTGTTATACTGTCTGATACTCACCTGTACGGTAGGTGTGTGTGTGCTAATGTGCTGTTATACTGTCTGATACTCACCTGTACGGTAGGTGTGTGTGTACTAATGTGCTGTTATACTGTCTGATACTCACCTGTACGGTAGGTTTGTGTGTGCTAATGTGCTGTTATACTGTCTGATACTCACCTGTATGGTAGGTGTGTGTGCTAATGTGCTGTTATACTGTCTGATACTCACCTGTACGGTAGGTGTGTGTGTGCTAATGTGCTGTTATACTGTCTGATACTCACCTGTACGGTCGGTGTGTGGGTACTAATGTGCTGTTATACTGTCTGATACTCACCTGTACGGTAGGTGTGTGTGTGCTAATGTGCTGTTATACTGTCTGATACTCACCTGTACGGTAGGTGTGTGTGCTAATGTGCTGTTATACTGTCTGATACTCACCTGTAGGGTAGGTGTGTGTGTACTAATGTGCGGTTATACTGTCTGATACTCACCTGTACGGTAGGTGTGTGTGCTAATGTGCTGTTATACTGTCTGATACTCACCTGTACGGTAGGTGTGTGTGTGCTAATGTGCTGTTATACTGTCTGATACTCACCTGTACGGTAGGTGTGTGTGTACTAATGTGCTGTTATACTGTCTGATACTCACCTGTACGGTAGGTGTGTGCGCTAATGTGCTGTTATACTGTCTGATACTCACCTGTACGGTAGGTGTGTGTGTGCTAATGTGCTGTTATACTGTCTGATACTCACCTGTACGGTAGGTGTGTGTGCTAATGTGCTGTTATACTGTCTGATACTCACCTGTACGGTAGGTGTGTGTGTACTAATGTGCTGTTATACTGTCTGATACTCACCTGTACGGTAGGTGTGTGTGTGCTAATGTGCTGTTATACTGTCTGATACTCACCTGTACGGTAGGTGTGTGTGTGTACTAATGTGCTGTTATACTGTCTGATACTCACCTGTACGGTAGGTGTGTGTGCTAATGTGCGGTTATACTGTCTGATACTCACCTGTACGGTAGGTGTGTGTGTGTGTGTGTGCTAATGTGCTGTTATACTGTCTGATACTCACCTGTACGGTAGGTGTGTGTGTGCTAATGTGCTGTTATACTGTCTGATACTCACCTGTACGGTAGGTGTGTGTGTGCGCTAATGTGCTGTTATACTGTCTGATACTCACCTGTACGGTAGGTGTGTGTGTACTAATGTGCTGTTATACTGTCTGATACTCACCTGTACGGTAGGTGTGTGTGTGTACTAATGTGCTGTTATACTGTCTGATACTCGCCTGTACGGTAGGTGTGTGTGCTAATGTGCTGTTATACTGTCTGATACTCACCTGTACGGTAGGTGTGTGTGCTAATGTGCTGTTATACTGTCTGATACTCACCTGTACGGTAGGTGTGTGTGGTACTAATGTGCTGTTATACTGTCTGATACTCACCTGTACGGTGTGTGTGTGTGTGCTAATGTGCTGTTATACTGTCTGATACTCACCTGTACGGTAGGTGTGTGTGCTAATGTGCTGTTATACTGTCTGATACTCACCTGTAAGGGTAGGTGTGTGTGTGCTAATGTGCGGTTATACTGTCTGATACTCACCTGTACGGTAGGTGTGTATGTGCTGTTATACTGTCTGATACTCACCTGTACGGTAGGTGTGTGTGTGCTAATGTGCTGTTATACTGTCTGATACTCACCTGTACGGTAGGTGTGTGTGTGCTAATGTGCTGTTATACTGTCTGATACTCACCTGTACGGTAGGTGTGTGTGTGCTAATGTGCTGTTATACTGTCTGATACTCACCTGTACGGTAGGTGTGTGTGTACTAATGTGCTGTTATACTGTCTGATACTCACCTGTACGGTAGGTGTGTGTGCTAATGTGCTGTTATACTGTCTGATACTCACCTGTACGGTAGGTGTGTGTGTGCTAATGTGCGGTTATACTGTCTGATACTCACCTGTACGGTAGGTGTGTGTGCTAATGTGCGGTTATACTGTCTGATACTCACCTGTATGGTAGGTGTGTGTGTGTGTGCTAATGTGCTGTTATACTGTCTGATACTCACCTGTACTGTAGGTGTGTGTGCTAATGTGCTGTTATACTGTCTGATACTCACCTGTACGGTAGGTGTGTGTGTGTGTGTGCTAATGTGCTGTTATACTGTCTGATACTCACCTGTACGGTAGGTGTGTGTGTGCTAATGTGCTGTTATACTGTCTGATACTCACCTGTACGGTAGGTGTGTGTGTGTGTGTGCTAATGTGCTGTTATACTGTCTGATACTCACCTGTACGGTAGGTGTGTGTGTACTAATGTGCTGTTATACTGTCTGATACTCACCTGTACGGTAGGTGTGTGTGTGTGCTAATGTGCTGTTATACTGTCTGATACTCACCTGTACGGTAGGTGTGTGTGCTAATGTGCTGTTATACTGTCTGATACTCACCTGTACGGTAGGTGTGTGTGTGTGTGCTAATGTGCTGTTATACTGTCTGATACTCACCTGTACGGTAGGTGTGTGTGTGTACTAATGTGCTGTTATACTGTCTGATACTCACCTGTACGGTAGGTGTGTGTGTGTGCTAATGTGCTGTTATACTGTCTGATACTCACCTGTACGGTAGGTGTGTGTGTGTGTGTGCTAATGTGCTGTTATACGGTCTGATACTCACCTGTACGGTAGGTGTGTGTGTGTACTAATGTGCTGTTATACTGTCTGATACTCACCTGTACGGTAGGTGTGTGTGTGTGCTAATGTGCTGTTATACTGTCTGATACTCACCTGTACGGTAGGTGTGTGTGTGTGTGCTAATGTGCTGTTATACTGTCTGATACTCACCTGTACGGTAGGTGTGTGTACTAATGTGCTGTTATACTGTCTGATACTCACCTGTACGGTAGGTGTGTGTACTAATGTGCTGTTATATTGTCTGATACTCACCTGTACGGTAGGTGTGTGTGTGCTAATGTGCTGTTATACTGTCTGATACTCACCTGTACGGTAGGTGTGTGTGTGCTAATGTGCTGTTATACTGTCTGATACTCACCTGTACGGTAGGTGTGTGTGCTAATGTGCTGTTATACTGTCTGATACTCACCTGTACGGTAGGTGTGTGTGCTAATGTGCTGTTATACTGTCTGATACTCACCTGTACGGTAGGTGTGTGTGTGCTAATGTGCTGTTATACTGTCTGATACTCACCTGTACGGTAGGTGTGTGTGTGCTAATGTGCTGTTATACTGTCTGATACTCACCTGTACGGTAGGTGTGTGTGTGTGTGTGCTAATGTGCTGTTATACTGTCTGATACTCACCTGTACGGTAGGTGTGTGTGTGTACTAATGTGCTGTTATACTGTCTGATACTCACCTGTACGGTAGGTGTGTGTGTGTACTAATGTGCTGTTATACTGTCTGATACTCACCTGTACGGTAGGTGTGTGTGTGCTAATGTGCTGTTATACTGTCTGATACTCACCTGTACGGTAGGTGTGTGTGCTAATGTGCTGTTATACTGTCTGATACTCACCTGTACGGTAGGTGTGTGTGTACTAATGTGCTGTTATACTGTCTGATACTCACCTGTACGGTAGGTGTGTGTGCTAATGTGCTGTTATACTGTCTGATACTCACCTGTACGGTAGGTGTGTGTGTGTGCGCTAATGTGCTGTTATACTGTCTGATACTCACCTGTACGGTAGTCGTGTGTGCTAATGTGCTGTTATACTGTCTGATACTCACCTGTACGGTAGGCGTGTGTGTGTGCTAATGTGCTGTTATACTGTCTGATACTCACCTGTACGGTAGGTGTGTGTGTGTGTGTGCTAATGTGCTGTTATACTGTCTGATACTCACCTGTACGGTAGGTGTGTGTGTACTAATGTGCTGTTATACTGTCTGATACTCACCTGTACGGTAGGTGTGTGTGTGTGCTAATGTGCTGTTATACTGTCTGATACTCACCTGTACGGTAGGTGTGTGTGTGTGCTAATGTGCTGTTATACTGTCTGATACTCACCTGTACGGTAGGTGTGTGTGTGCTAATGTGCTGTTATACTGTCTGATACTCACTTGTACGGTAGGTGTGTGTGTGCTAATGTGCTGTTATACTGTCTGATTCTCACCTGTACGGTAGGTGTGTGTGTGTACTAATGTGCGGTTATACTGTCTGATACTCACCTGTATGGTAGGTGTGTGTGTACTAATGTGCTGTTATACTGTCTGATACTCACCAGTACGGTAGGTGTGTGTGTGTACTAATGTGCTGTTATACTGTCTGATACTCACCTGTACGGTAGGTGTGTGTGTGTGTGTGCTAATGTGCTGTTATACTGTCTGATACTCACCTGTACGGTAGGTGTGTGTGTGTGTGTGTGTGTAATAATGTGCTGTTATACTGTCTGATACTCACCAGTACGGTAGGTGTGTACTAATGTGCTGTTATACTGTCTGATACTCACCTGTACGGTAGGTGTGTGTGTGTGTGTGCTAATGTGCTGTTATACTGTCTGATACTCAGCTGTACGGTAGGTGTGTGTGTGTGCTAATGTGCTGTTATACTGTCTGATACTCACCTGTACGGTAGGTGTGTGTGTGTGTGTACTAATGTGCTGTTATACTGTTATACTGTCTGATACTCACCTGTACGGTAGGTGTGTGTGTGTGTGCTAATGTGCTGTTATACTGTCTGATACTTACCTGTACGGTAGGTGTGTGTGTGTGCTAATGTGCTGTTATACTGTCTGATACTCACCTGTACGGTAGGTGTGTGCTAATGTGCTGTTATACTGTCTGATACTCACCTGTACGGTAGGTGTGTGTGCTAATGTGCTGTTATACTGTCTGATACTCACCTGTACGGTAGGTGTGTGTGCTAATGTGCTGTTATACTGTCTGATACTCACCTGTACGGTAGGTGTGTGTGCTAATGTGCTTTCATACTGTCTGATACTCACTGTCTGTATTATGTTGTGTGCCCTCTCTCTGTGTCACATTGTAGTACCAGATCACATTACAATGTGACACACACCATAATACAGACAGTGATCTGACACTACAATGTGACACACACAGATGGCACCCACCATAATACAGACAGTGATCTGGCATTACAATGTGACACACACCATAATACAGACAGTGATCTGGCATTACAATGTGACACACACCATAATACAGACAGTGATCTGGCATTACAATGTGACACACACCATAATACAGACAGTGATCTGGCATTACAATGTGACACACACACAGGTGCCATCTGTGTGTGTCACATTGTAGTGCCAGATCACTGTCTGTATTATGGTGTGTGTCACATTGTAGTGCCAGATCACTGTCTGTAATATGGTGTGTGCCATCTGTGTGTGTCACATTGTAATGCCAGATCACTGTCTGTAATATGGTGTGTGCCATCTGTGTGTGTCACATTGTAATGCCAGATCACTGTCTGTAATATGGTGTGTGTCACATTGTAATGCCAGATCACTGTCTGTAATATGGTGTGTGCCATCTGTCACATTTACTTGCTATCCCCCCCCCCCCCCCCCCCTGCATCTAACTGCCTGGTCTCTGCCTTATAGTATTAAATTTGCACTTTTTACAGAGGTTTAGTGTATTTGTGCCACCAAGGCTTTCTGTGGTATAATCCTCACTCATTAAATTGATTTATTCTGGCTCCTGTAGGCCATGCATCAAGTGATTGTATGTTAATAGGAGTGAGTATATCAGTAATATTCCTTTCCCTTTCTCACATCAGACCTGGAATTTAATATGCCTGTGCAAGCCCCATTGGATTTGTAAACCACGTTTCTACCCATGATGGGCTGATGAAGCCCTCTGTGCTGTATACTGCCCCAGAGGAGGATGACACACAGAGCCAGCCCTGTGAAAGCCTACGACTTCCTTCTGAAGTTTTTGCTGGTCGGGGATAGTGATGTTGGTAAAGGGGAGATCTTGGCCAGCTTGCAAGACGGATCCACAGAGTCTCCTTATGGCTACAACATGGGTGAGTTGGCTACTTACAACATAATGTGTTTAAACAGATGAATTACTGAACAGAAGTTTGAACTGTTCCGTTGTCTTCCTTACATTTATGCTGCACGTGTACTGGTTATTGGAGCTATGGGACACTACTTAAAGGGAAAGTTTAGTCAGAATTAAACATTAGTGGTTAAGAGAGGGCATTTTAAACAACTTTCTAGTTTACTTTATCATCAAACTTGCTTTGTTCTTTTTGTATTCTTTTGTCTGCAGAGGCTTTAATACAAGGTAATCACAGAGGTAAATAGTGTATTGGTTATGCACAACTGGGGAATGAGTGATAAAGGGATTATAACCATTTTCAAGTAGACTGTCCCTTTAAACTTTAGTTAACAAAAGGATTATGAAATTTAAAAATAAATATTCCCAGAAGCTTCAGCAAATATAATTAATTTACAACTATGTGAATGTAAATAGCTTTTAGATTTGGCTTCTAAGACAATGAGATGTGATGCAATACAAGTGCTTTGTGCCTATACAAGTAAGTAATATACTTCTTTTTTACTTTTCATATATAGCACTGGTACATGATGATCCGGGTTCACTTTTGGGAGTCAGGTCCCCATTTTCCATAGGTTACTGACTGTTGTAAATTCTTCACTCTTACAGTGTACTTGTATTATGTAGTAATATGCACAAGAGCAGAGGCCTCGCTGGCTTTAGTTGTATGATTAGTTCAGGGCAGCGTATATCACAATCTGGTGTAACGGTAAAAACAAGAGACTGGGGGAGGGAAACGAGGTCTATCTTAGGCACGCTACACTCAAACTGCACTGCCCTCCATGAAATGTTCAGCTAAGGAAAACTGCATTGTGGTCTATGTTATTCATTATTTATTGTGCTGCTTTTGATGTGAAATACCTCTGCAAAGTTAGCTTGTTCTACTCTCCCCTGAGAGGCTGGGAAATCTCCACCATACTTAAGTGAAATATAACTGAACCTGCAACATGCTACACTGAAATAGGTTAGCTCAGCTGTGTTTCTCCGCTCCTCAATCTTCATCAGCGCGGGTGAAATAAGCAGGTTAGTAACCAGGGCTACTGAGCTTCTGGATTAGAAGTTCCAACGCTATTAGGGCCCTCAATTCCTCCTGTATTTGTACTTGAGGACTGTAGTTATAAAAACACTGGCGCATTTACATCTGTCCCTGACCACTGCAAAGGAGACCAGGAAAATGGGTTCCACAAGACCTTTTTCAATGGGTTTAACTCTGAACTGCTCTTGATTTGCAAACCTTTGTAGACAGAGCTAACAGAATGACCGTGTTACTTTGCAGATTGTATAAGAGCTGAATATGTAAAATAACATTGTCTTGTCAAGCAGGGGGGTTCTGAGTTCCGCATCTGTTGCACTACAAAGTGATCGGGGGGATTTGCACCGTCGGTATCGGTCTACTTTGTATATTTGCCTCATTGTTGTCATCAGAGCAGCCCTCTCATTATAAAATAAAGTGCTGCAGATGCATTATATTGGCTTAACGGGATATTCTAATGCCAAGAGAACTGGACAAGTCAGCTTGCAGTAGTGCTTGTAGCATCCAGTCAGTGCTTTACCTATGTATTTCTTTAGCAGGAATTAAAGGGACAGTAAATAAAGATGTTAATATAAATGGTTTAGTTATGCCGAGTACAACAACATTGCAATATACCTTAGTTTGTTTTGCCCCATTTTCATGTAATTTAGCTCTGAAATTAGTTTTTTTTTTTCTAATTCTCAGAGCTGAAAGCACAATGCAGCCTTCTCTAGGCTAACCCTGCAACATATCTTTTCTTAACTGGGTTTTAATATATAAGAACTGCAAAACCATGCACTTATAGGCTCTTCCAAATATCTGGGTGGAGTTTGGCTATTGGAAACCTTATGACCTTGCTAATATGTGATTCTCTAGCAACAGGAATGTCTTGTAATTGCATTGTATGATCTATCACAAAAGAAAAATACTTGGGTTTCATGTCCCTTTAATATGCATTTAAAGGGACAGTAAACACCTTGTAATTACAAGACCTTTCTTTTGTGTTTTGGGTTTAATGTCCCTTTAAGCTGGAATCAGCTTTGCATAAATAAAATGCTTTAACAAGCTAGAGAAAATGATTATTCCTTTAATTGTTTTCAGATTCTCTCATCTATGAGAACAAATTGTGCTGTATTTGCGGAATTTTGTTGTAAAAATAAACCCAGAGGCAGAACTCTTTTTCACTTTCTGCAATTTATTTTTCTGCACTGACCTATCAGACCACAGCATGTTCTGCCTTGGGGAAAATAAATACATAAATAAAACCCAGTGCCTGATGTGCTTTATAGTTTGTTATACTTGGTGCAGGTGTAACAGAGCATTCTTGCTGCTAAGGACCTGTGTGCGCAGAAGGGGACAAGGTCATACAGGTGGCAATAAGGAATCTATTTGGGTGACTCTCCCGTGCCCTCCCTGCTTATTCTCACACCCTGATGTCTGTCAGCAGGTGGAGCGCATAAGTGTCCCACCAGGCAGTGCCTCCCGCAGAGCGAGGAATCTATACTGACGTATCGGGTATCCTGTAGCTGAGAATGTAACTGTAGCCCGTCTTGTAGCATGTTTCTGGGTGCAGGCAGGGTGAGTCTTCTGGTTATATTGCATGGGATTGTATTTGTTCCAGACAAGTGAAATGTCCAAAGGCTTTGTTAAACCTGTAAAAATAAAACGGTTTTATTGCGTGATTATTTATAAATCTGTATACACAGTGTCCTGTTTTAGTGCCAGGAATAAAAGCCGCTTACTTTTCATAGTATGAAGTCGTTTGTATATCTGGTGACGTCACAGAAATATAGGCAGCCTGCTTCTTCTTCTTTAGATTATAGGATTTGGTTCATTTATTGTTATAATCAATATTATTTTACTACAAAATAAACTTTAGTGTTAAAGGGACATGAAACTCCAATGTTTTATGGTTTAGATAGAACAAACCATTTTGAACCACTTTTTAATTTACCTTTGTTGTTATCCTTTGTTGAAAAGCAGGGATGTCCGTTCAGGAGTGTGCACGTGTCTGCAGCAGTTTTGCAACAATGTTATACATTAGCAAAAGCAGATGGCAGTACTATTTCCAGTCATTTAGTGCCCCAGAAAAGTGCACACTGCCTATCTAGATATCTCTTCAACAAAGAATTACAACAGAACAAAGCAAATTTGATAATAGAATTAAATTTGAAACTTGTTTTACATTCTATTCTCTTATCTCTGTCATGAGAGAAATAATTTGGGTTTCATGTCCCTTTAATAATACGTTTTGGTTTAAAACTCTATTCCTGCTATTGTTACTATAAGAAGAATCAAAAGTTACCAGGTCTTATTGTGTAAATTAAAATATATTTGTTTGAGGTTTAATACTATAGATAATGGTTTACTGATTTTACAAAATGGATTTATTTGTGTATAGATGCTGCTGTTAAATAATTCAGGATTTCAGGACCTAGGCATAATCTGATTTTGCATTTTATAGTGTAATTTTACTGATTAGATCTAGAGAACAAACCTAAAATAGTATGTCATATTGTCATTGTGACTTAACAGCTCTGGATTTCATGTGCAGAGTCTTTTCTCCATATGCTGAATTCAATCAATTGATGTTCAAGAAGTACTGATTAGTTTTGTTTGCATATATGTATCTGTTTGCCCCTTATTTATGTAGCTGCTGGGACAGAACAAATGTCAATCACACAAAAGGGAATTTAGCACTGTTATAGCCAAACCTGTACACTTTTCATTACTCGTCCTCCGCATAGTACAAAGGACTGGCATAAAGCTGGTGTAGTGCCACTTCTTAAGAAGGCATTGGGTCTGACCCAGGAAACTAAAGACCAGTAAGACTGACATTGGTAGTGAGAAAGATACTGGAAGGAATTATAAGGGATTATATTGATGAGTATATTCGTATAAACAAGATTTGAGCTCATGTCAAACTAATCTAATTAGATTATATGAGGAAGTAAGTAAAAATATAGATAAAGGGGAATCAGTTGATGTGATATACAAAGGAGTTGGATACAGTGCCACATGAGATTATTGACAGGGAATAGCTGAAAATGTTAGCTCATGAATAAATAACTGGATAAAAGACAGGGAGCAATGAGTAGTAGTAAATGGATCATACTCATACTGGCCAAAAGTAATTAGGTGCAGGATGTAAATGCTTTGCAAAGGGATTTACAATAATTGGAAGAATGGGCTGGTAAATGGCAAATGAGATTTAGTACTGGTAAATGTAAGGTTCTACATTTTTGAAGTAAAAGTATGCAAGCTAGCTATTATTTAAATTGGACTACACTTGGCTAAACGGAGAAGGAAAAGCATTTAAAGGACCAGTACATACAGTAGATTTGCATACTCAACAAATGCATGATAAAAAGATAATGCAGTAGCACTTAGGGGTCAATTTATCAAGCTCTGTATGGAGCTTGATGTCTAAAGACCACTGCTCCATAACCTGTCCGCCTGCTCTGAGCCGGCGGACAGAAATCAACCCGACCGAATACGATCGGGTTGATTGACACCCCTGCAAATCTGCAGGGGGCGGTATTGCACCAGCAGTTCACAAGAACTGCTGGTGCAATGATGCATTCCGACAGCGTATGCTGTCAGCATTTATCGATGTGCGGCGGACATGATACGCTACATTGTATCATGTCCGTCCGCTCAATAATAAATTGACCCCTTAGTCTCAACTTCAAATGAGTTTTTTTTTTTTTTTTTCTGACGAATTTCATAGTTTGTTAATTTCTTTTCCTCCTGTATTATCAGCCAATCACAAATGCATATACGTATATTCTTGAATTCTGTCCAGAACACTACATTTCAGCAGTTTTTATCAAATGTTCTTGGTATCTTCTTGAAAAGAAGGAAAGTGAGCTCAGGAGCGTGTCTGAAACACTATATGGCAGAAAGTTACCCATTTGCAAGAGCACTAGATTGCCAATAGCTTAGATATAGTTAGAAATGTATCCAAGACTTTTTTTTTTAATCAGAATTCAGGGATAGGACTGCTTGTGTTAAGTGGGTCAACTCTCTAATTTTATTAATGTAACTTCATTCTATGGACTTCTGTCTTCTTTCAGCCTCATTTACTATGTTACTTTGTTATGGCTAAGACGTTTAACCCTGTACGTCGCTGGTCTTTCTATCAGGTTGCGAGACCGCGCTATTTTAGGAACCCAGCAGGATGGAGGGAGGGGTCTAATAGCGGCAAGACCAGCACTATTATAAGCAGACAATCCCTTAACAACTAGTGATGTACAGGTTGTGGTCATTAAGGGTTAATTGAAGAGATTGTTGTTATATTGCTAATAACTCAACTGTGTTAAAGTGTAAAATCTACATTGTAGTACAACCGTTTCTATAATGTATTCGATAACCGCACGTGTTTCTAGTGAATCTTGCAGGCGCCATGTTTAGTCTCACAGCTGTATTAACTGTTAGGGACAAACCACTAAAAAATAAAATATTCTTTGTACATTTTTTTTTTTATATAAAATAAGAAGCCAGAAATAAATGTTTTTCTCTTGTAAGGTGTATCCAGTCCACGGGTTCATCCATTACTTGTGGGATATTCTCCTTCCCAACAGGAAGTTGCAAGAGGACACCAACAGCAGAGCTGTCTATATAGCTCCTCCCCTAACTGCCACTCCCAGTCATTCTCTTGCAACTCTCGACAAGATAGGAAGTATCAAGAGATATGTGGTGACTTAGTGTAGTTTTTACCTTCAATCAAGAGTTTGTTATTTTTAAACGGTTCCGGCGTCGTACTGTTTTACTCGCAGGCAGAAATTAGAAGAAGAATCTGCCTGGAGGTTGATCTTAGCGGTTTGTAACTAAGGTCCATTGCTGTTCTCACACATAACTGAAGAGTATGGGAAAGACTTCAGTTGGGGGAATGGTTTGCAGATTACCTGCCTTTAGGTATGTTCAGTATATTTATTTCTAGAGAGATGATAAGATCTAGAAAATGCTGACAGAGCCTTGTATAATTGAGGTAAGCCTGATGCAGTGATTTAACGACTGGGATCATGCTTAAAAAAAAAAAAGGGTAATATTCATGTTAATTCTCATATTTCTTAGTGACAAAACGTTTACATGTTATATAGAAAGAATGTTTTTTTTTCTCTGAGGGTGATAAATAATTTTTTGGGGCCTAGTTTCCACATGGCTAGTCAGATACTCCTAGGAGTATTTTCTTAAGGCCCTCTGACATGGAGTGCATGGTGGGAGGGGCCTATTTTCGCGCTCTAGATGCGCAGTTCTTATTCAGACTGAGACATCCAGCTTCCCTAAAGGAGTCCTCTAGCATCTGAGGACCACTATAGAGGGCTTATTTCTTCCCTAAATCGTATTTGAGGGCAGGTAGGAGCCACAGCAGAGCTGTGGCAAGGTGTTTAACTGTTTATTAACGTTTTTCAAATCCGGTTTGGGGCCTAAAGGGTTAATCATCCATTTGCAAGTGGGTGCAATGCTGCTTTAGTCCCTTATACACACTGTAAAAAATTCGAAGAGTTTACTACTTTTTAACACTGTTTTGCAGTTTATGTGATAGTTTTTTTTCTCTTAAAGGCACAGTACCGTTTTTGTTTAATTGCTGTTTCACATTTATTAAAGTGTTTTCCAAGCTTGCTGGTCTCATTACTAGTCTGTTAAACATGTCTGACATAGAGGAAACTCCTTGTTCAATATGTTTAGAAGCCATGGTGGAACCCCCTCTTAGAATGTGTACCAAATGTACTGAAATTTCTATAAATTATATACCATATTATAAGACCATATTATGGCATTTAAAGATTTATCACCAGAGGTTTCTCAGACTGAGAAAAGGGAGGTTATGCCATCTAGCTCTCCCCACGTGTCAGAACCTATAACTCCCGCTCAAGTGACGCCAAGTACATCTAGAGCGTCCAATGCGTTTACCTTACAAGACATGGCGGCAGTTATGACTAATACCCTCACAGAGGTATTGTCCAAACTGCCAGGGTTACAGGGAAAGCGAGACAGCTCTGGGGCTAGAACAAATACAGAGCTTTCTGATGCTTTAGTAGCTATGTCCGATATACCCTCACAATGCTCCGAAGCCGTGGCAAGGGAGTTGCTATCTGAGGGTGAGATTTCAGATTCAGGGAAGACGTTGCTTCAGTCCGATTCTGAAATGACAGGCTTTAAATTTAAGCTTGAACACCTCCGCTTATTGCTCAGGGAGGTTTTAGCGACTCTGGATGACTGTGACCCCATTGTAGTTCCAGAGAAATTGTGTAAAATGGACAAATACTTTACAGTGCCTGTTTACACTGATGTCTTTCCAGTCCCTAAGAGGTTTTCGGAAATTATTACTAAGGAATGGGATAGACCAGGTGTTCCGTTCTCTCCCCCTCCTGCTTTTAAAAAGATGTTTCCCATAGATGTCGCTATATGGGACTCGTGACAGACAGTACCTAAGGTGGAGGGTGCTGTTTCTACCCTAGCTAAGCGTACAACTATCCCCGTCGAGGACAAATGATATTTTAGACAGGATTAAAGCTCTCAAGTTAGCTTATTCCTTTATTTCTGACGCCGTTTTTCATCTAACCAAACTAACGGCTAAGAATTCAGGTTTTGCCATTCTGGCGCGCAGGGCGCTATGGCTTAAGTCCTGGTCAGCAGACGTTACTTCAAAGTCTAAGCTTCTTAACATCCCCTTCAAAGGACAGACCCTTTTCGGGCCGGGCCTGAAGGAGATCATTTCTGATATTACTGGAGGAAAAGGTCACGCCCTTCCTCAGGATAGTTCCAATAAATTAAGGACCAAACAGAATAATTTTCGTTCATTTCGAAACTTCAAAAGTGGCGCAGCTTCAGCTTCCTCTAATGCAAAACAAGAGGGAAATTTCGCCCAGTCCAAAACAGTCTGGAGACCGAACCAGGCTTGGAAAAAGGCCAAAAAACTTGCTGCCGCCTCTAAGACAGCATGAAGGAATAGCCCCCGATCCGGGACCGGATCTAGTTGGGGGCAGACTTTCTCTCTTCGCCCAGGCTTGGGCAAGAGACGTCCAGGATCCCTGGGCATTAGAGATTGTTTCCCAGGGATATCTTCTGGACTTCAAAGCTTCATCTCCAAAGGGGAGATTTCATCTCTCACAATTATCTGTAAACCAGATAAAGAGAGAGGCATTCTTATGTTGTGTTCAAGACCTACTGGTTATGGGCCACCCAGTTCCAAGGGAGGAACAGGGGCTGGGCTTCTATTCAAATCTGTTTATAGCTCCCAAAAAAGAGGGAACTTTCAGACCAATCTTGTATCTCAAGATCCTAAACAAATTTCTCAGGGTCCCATCCTTCAAGATGGAGACTATCAGAACCATCCTCCCTATGATCCAGGAGGGTCAATATATGACTACAGTGGACTTAAAGGATGCTTATCTCCACATTCCAATTCACAGAAATCATCATCAGTTCCTCAGGTTCGCCTTCTTAGACAGGCATTACCAGTTGGTGGCTCTTCCCTTCGGGTTAACCACGGCACCAAGAATCTTTACGAAGGTTCTAGGGTCCCTACTGGTGGTTCTAAGGCCACGGGCATAGCGGTGGCTCCTTACCTAGACGACATTCTGATACAGGCGTCGACTTTTCAAATCGCCAAGTCCCATACGGACATGGTTCTGGCCTTTCTGAGGTCTCACGGGTGGAAGGTGAACGAAGAAAAGAGTTCTCTCTCCCCTCTCACAAGAGTTTCCTTCCTAGGAACACTGATAGATTCAGTAGAAATGAAAAATTTTCTGACAGAGGTCAGGTTATCAAAGCTTCTAACTTCCTGCCGTGCTCTTCATTCCACTTCTCGGCCGTCAGTGGCTCAGTGTATGGAAGTAATCGGCCTAATGATAGCGGCAATGGACATAGTTCCGTTTTGCCCGCCTACATCTCAGACCACTGCAACTTTGCATGCTCAATCAGTGGAATGGGGACTACACAGATTTGTCCCCTCTGCTAAATCTGGATCAAGAGACCAGGGATTCTCTTCTCTGGTGGTTATCTCGGGTCCATCTGTCCAGGGGAATGAGTTTCCGCAGGCCAGAGTGGACTATAGTGACGACAGATGCCAGCCTTCTGGGCTGGGGCGCAGTCTGGAACTCCCTGAAGGCTCAGGGTTTGTGGACTCAGGAGGAAGCCCTCCTTCCGATAAACATTCTGGAACTGAGAGCGATATTCAATGCTCTTCAGGCTTGGCCTCAACTAGCTGCGGTCAGGTTCATCAGATTTCAGTCGGACAATATCATGACTGTAGCCTATATCAACCATCAGGGGGGAACAAGAAGCCCCCTGGCAATGTTGGAGGTTTCAAAGATAATTCTATGGGCAGAGATTCACTCTTGCCATCTCTCAGCTATCCATATACCAGGAGTAGAGAACTGGGAGGCGGATTTTCTAAGACGGCAGACTTTTCATCCGGGGGAGTGGGAGCTCCATCCGGAGGTATTTGCCCAGCTGATCCAACTATGGCGCAAACCAGAACTGGATCTGATGGCGTCTCGTCAGAACGCCAAGCTTCCTTGTTACGGGTCCAGGTCAAGGGATCCCCAGGCAGCGCTGATAGATGCTCTAGCAGTGCCCTGGTCCTTCAGCCTGGCTTATGTGTTCCCACCATTTCCTCTCCTCCCTCGTCTGATTGCCAAGATCAAGCAGGAGAGAGCTTCGGTGATTTTGATAGCACCTGCGTGGCCACGCAGGACTTGGTATGCAGATCTGGTGGACATGTCATCCCTTCCACCATGGACTCTGCCGCTGAGGCAGGACCTTCTACTCTAAGGTCCATTCAAACATCCAAATCTAATTTCTCTGCGTCTGACTGCTTGGAGATTGAACGCTTGATTTTATCAAAACGTGGTTTCTCCGAGTTGGTCATTGATGCCTTAATTCAGGCTCGAAAGCCTGTCACCAGGAAAATCTATTATAAGATATGGTGTAAATATCTTCATTGGTGTGAATCCAAGGGTTACTCATGGAGTAAAGTCAGGATTCCTAGGATATTATCCTTTCTCCAAGAAGGATTGGAGAAGGGATTGTCGGCTAGTTCCTTAAAGGGACAGATTTCTGCTCTGTCTATTCTTTTGCACAAGCGTCTGGCAGATGTTCAGGCGTTTTGTCATGCTTTAGGTAGAATTAAGCCTGTGTTTAAACCTGTTGCTCCGCCATGGAGTTTAAATTTAGTTCTTAAAGTTCTTCAAGGGGTTCCGTTTGAACCTCTGCATTCCATAGATATCATCAAGCTTTTATCTTGGAAAGTTCTGTTTTTGGTAGCTATCTCTTCGGCTCGAAGAGTTTCAGAGTTATCTGCCTTACAGTGTGATTCCCCTTATCTGATCTTCCATGCAGATAAGGTAGTTTTGTGTACCAAAACTGGATTTCTTCCTAAGGTGGTATCTAATAAGAATATCAATCAGGAGATTGTAGTTCCGTCACTGTGTCCTAATCCTTCTTCAAAGAAGGAACGTCTATTACACAATCTTGACATGGTTCGTGCTTTAAAGTTTTATTTACAAGCTACTAAGGATTTTCGTCAAACATCTGCATTGTTTTTTGTCTACTCTGAACAGAGGAGAGGCCTAAAGGCTTCGGCATCTTCTCTTTCCTTTTGGCTGAGAAGCATAATCCGTTTAGCTTATGAGACTGCTGGCCAGCAGCCTCCTGAAAGAATTACAGCTCATTCCACTAGAGCGGTAGCTTCCACATGGGCTTTTAAAAATGAGGCCTCTGTTGAACAGATTTGTAAGGCGGCGACTTGGTCTTCGCTTCATACTTTTTCTAAATTCTACAAATTTGATACTTTTTGCTTCCTCGGAGGCTATTTTTGGGAGAAAGGTCTTGCAGGCCTATTTTTGGGAGAAAGATCTTGCAGGCAGTGGTGCCTTCCGTTTAAGTGCATGCCTTGTCCCTCCCTTCATCCGTGTCCTTAAGCTTTGGTATTGGTATCCTACAAGTAATGGATGAACCCGTGGACTGGATACACCTTACAAGAGAAAACAAAATTTATGCTTACCTGATAAATTTCTTTCTCTTGTGGTGTATCCAGTCCACGGCCCGCCCTGTCATTTTAAGGCAGGTGTTTTTTATTTTTAAACTACAGTCACCACTGCACCCTATAGTTTCTCCTTTCTCTTGCTTGTCTTCGGTCGAATGACTGGGAGTGGCAGTTAGGGGAGGAGCTATATAGACAGCTCTGCTGTGGGTGTCCTCTTGCAACTTCCTGTTGGGAAGGAGAATATCCCACAAGTAATGGATGAACCCGTGGACTGGATACACCACAAGAGAAATACATTTATCAGGTAAGCATAAATTTTGTTTTTCTAGAGTCCTGGGACAGGTAGCTGCTTTACTGCATGATGCAGCGTGTTCACTAGTTTCTGTGTCACTTGTCCGGCGGTGGCTCCTCCTGTGCCTGAGCGTTTTCTTCTCTTTCCGTCAAACGGCAAAAGCAGAGCAGGTACATCCTGCGTCTGTGCGTCATTTACACCTGTGAGTTAGTATCAGCTATTTACTAATATGTGACTGGTAGTAACGGCTAAGTGCCAGGCGAGCACTTCCAGCAGTAGTCTGTTCCTATGCAAACATTACCTCTTAATTTATTAACCTGCTGTTGAGGTAAATGATCAAACCAAATGATATCTGGTTTCTCTTCCCCTTGAAGCTGTTTTGGTTTCACACAAGTACTTGCCCAGGCACACTGCTGGCACCTCCGGCTACCTGTGGGCGTGTTCCTGTCTCATGTGCTGTAATATTCTCAGTCCCTCAGGGGGTTACCGTACACACAACCCAGGCCTGGGAAATAGGCAGACACCTGACTTGCACACAGTTGGTCACTTGTCTACACTATATTACATGCACCAAAGAGGGACTTTGCCAAACCTGGGAGTCAGGTGACACATGGCTCCTACAATTGTACTCCTGGCTACTCAACTGCTGATTATTTTATATTGGTTTGTACATAAACACATTTGTTCGCACTAATGATCTTGCTAGCTCGCCAGGGTTTTCAATGCTTTTAAAACCTTTATTCTTCATGCAGATATTTTGCATACCAATACTCTCTCTAGAAATCCTCTTGAGACTGCTTACTTACTATTTCCTGTAGTCATTTATAAGCCACATATCAATAAGCTTGTGCACTGTTCTAAGCAGTAGCTGTGTCGCATGTTACATGGTCAAGAGTAGCATACTTCATGTCATATGTAATAATTTCCTAGAACAAGGTTCTTTAAGCTATGGGTTAGGACCCATTACTGGGTCGCAACACCATGTTTACCATGTTGCAACTTGTGTGTGTGTTACATGCGAGTGTGGGTGTGTTGTGTGTGTTGTATGAGTTTGTGTATGTGGGTGTGTTGTATGAGGGTGTTGTGGGGGTGTTGTGCGGGTGTGTTGTATGAGTTTATGTTGATGTGGGTGTGTTGTATGCGTTTATGTTGGTGTGGGTGTGTTGTATGCGTTTATGTTGGTGTGGGTGTGTTGTATGCGTTTATGTTGGTGTGGGTGTGTTGTATGAGTTTATTAGTGTCAGATCAAGTATAAAAATAGGGTTGCAAAGGTTTGGGGTATCGTGGTGCTGGGTCTTGGGGGGGGGGGGAGTTTGAAGAACACTGCTCTAGAAAGAGGTTTTAATAAGTGGATCAGATGAAGAGTGGGAAAAATTAAATATAAAATGTGGGGGGTTTTTGTTGTGTTTTTTTAAAGCTATGTTTAAAAGTACATTTAAAGGGACAGTCAACACCTGCGGTAACTTAAGGCCATACCATAGATCCGGAATAGAAGATGCAGCTACACCGCATCGATGTTGATGAGCTCTAACGACCGAGGATTTCATTGCGATTGGAGGATTCAATTAAAAAGGTTTATCCTGTACCTGTAAGATTCATTTACTTTTCTATTACTGTTGTGATGTATACTTGGGGAAGACAATAATAAAAATCTTTTTTTCAAATAAAAAAGGTTTATACATAATAGTGGGGGGAGTTTGGCAGCCATATTTCTTTTTAAAGACCCGATGAGTCCACGGATTTCATCCTTGTGGGATATTCACCTCCTGGTCAGCAGGAGTAGGCAAAGAGCACCACAGCAGAGCTGTATATATAGCTCCTCACTTCCCTCCCACTCCAGTCATTCTCTTTGCCTACGTTAGTGATAGGAGTTTATTATTTTTTAAGTAGTGCCAGAGAGTGCTACTTTGTTCTAGGGTGTAGCCGTAGTCCATATCAGTCTCTTCAGTAGAGCTATTAGTGGCTTTAGAGCAATAGGAACTGGTGGGACATAATTCTCACTGCGCCTCCTATACATTGATGCTGCCCTTCTCCTGACAGCCTAAGCATAGTTAACTCTGGCTTCTGATTTTCCACAGGGCTATGGGAGAGAGAGGACCTCCTAAACCTGCTGAGCTGCCCTGCTGTCGGGCAGATGTTAAAGGTAAGTGCTGACTTTTTGTTCTGGGTCTGCGAACCTCAGAGGAAGTGAGGCACTCAATGACATAGTTCTCTTGTATCAGGACGTTATCCTCCTAAACTTATATAGGGGAGGGGATCCTATGACAGCACAGTTCCTTTGGCAGACTAAAGAGGGTCAATTGACCATGAAATTATACTCGGGACAAATTTCTTGGGACTTTATAAGAACAAGTCTCTGAAAGCAGTATTTTTGGGTCAGTTCCAACTTACTTAATTTATATTGTTAGTCTAGCTGCCGGTGTTCGATCTATAAAGATCTTAATGGCGACCGGGAGATTGAGCACTGTGACGCCCACGATGGGCGGAGTTGCTTTCGCGCCGTTTTTGGGTTCATTTGTTCTATCTCAGGGCACAGTCAATCAGGGTGCCGGGAGATGGAGTCTTGTCACGCCCACGAGGGGCGAAGCTATGTCAAGGCCTTGTGGGATTGCGCTCTACACCTCCATTACGATAACCGGAGGGCAGAGTTTTTTTACACTGCTATTTAGTGTTTATTGCTCATGCAGATGCTGTTAGCACTGTGATAGACGGTATCAGAATTAAGTGAATCGTTTTTCCATAAGAATGTTTAACGGTTTAAAATTGCACTTTCTGATTTTTTTTTTTTAGCCTTTATAAATTGGACAGATGGGCACCTCTGTACAATAGCTGAGGTTCAGTAGGTCCTGCAAATGTTTGCTTACTATTTTATTTTCAATCCTGCACGCATAATGGAAGGGTGAAATTTACTGTGAAAAACACACAAAAATAATGTTGTTTTTAAGATTTAAACAGACAGTAACGTTTCTTTTTACTTGTTATTTTATTAAATTAATTTTGGTTATTTTGTTCAATTCATCCTTTGTGACTTAGGATGGAACAGAAGCACACAAAAGATAAGGTTACTTTAAAAATTTAAAGAGACAGTAACATCTTTCTTGTGTCAATTTTTTATTATAAATACTCCTTCTAAAGCAATTGGTGTTTAGGAGTCCATTGACACTGGTCTATACATGCTGCAAATTTCTCATATAGTGTCACAAGATTTTTTTCTGGCCACATGCAGTGCTCTGCGGTTCCTTGCAATTTTCATATGGAATTGTTGCACAGGACATGGTTGTTTTAATGTACATAGCGATGTCTATTAACAACAAGGTTATCATGCTAATGGGATTGTTTCTGTCACAGAAATAAGAAGTTGCTTTTAAAGAATTTAAAGGGACACTCAATCAAAATTAAACTTTCATTATTCAGATAGAGCATGCCATTTTAAACATCTTTCCAATTTACTTCCATTAACAAAATGTGCACAGTCTTTTTTATATTTAAACTTTGTGAGTCACCAGCTCCTACTGAGCATGTGCAAGAATAAGTGTGTATGCGTTTGTGAATGGCTGACGGCTGTCACATGGTACGTGTATGCATTTGTGAATGGCTGATGGCTGTCACATGGTACAGGGGGAGTGGAAAAAGACATAACTTTTAAAATTGTCAGAAAAAAAATCTACTAATAATTTGAATTTCAGACTAAGTGCTATTGCATTGTCTTGTTATCTTGCATTTGTTGATTATGCAAATCTACTGTGTTGACTGGACCTTTAAAGTGATAGTACCGTTTTTTTGTGTTAATTTTTTTTCCTGAACCTTCTCCTTTTTTAAGGCGTTTGCTATTTGGCAGTATGTTGACAATGATCACTTATGCCACAAATATATAGTGTTCACAAAATGTTAGGGCACACATGCAGTGCCCTGCGCTTCCTCTCTTACTCCGCCCGGAGTTTTTTCTTTGCATATCATGCATTCTATGTTTCCCACGTGGAAACTAACCTTACTAGAGGAATTATTTTCAACTTTAGCACTATCCCGGTGTAATCTATCCTAGTGCGTCCAGTAAGTTGTAAGGAATGATAAGGACTGCATTCCCTATACTAAGAGATGTTTCCCATAACCGACTTAGTTAAGGAGGCTGGGCAGACATTACCTAGGGCAGTGATTTGCAACCTTTTTCTCCAACATAGGTGTGTCCGGTCCACGGCGTCATCCTTACTTGTGGGATATTCTCTTCCCCAACAGGAAATGGCAAAGAGCCCAGCAAAGCTGGTCACATGATCCCTCCTCGGCTCCGCCTACCCCAGTCATTCTCTTTGCCGTTGTACAGGCAACATCTCCACGGAGATGGCTTAGAGTTTTTTAGTGTTTAACTGTAGTTTTTATTATTCAATCAAGAGTTTGTTATTTTGAAATAGTGCTGGTATGTACTATTTACTCAGAAACAGAAAAGAGATGAAGATTTCTGTTTGTATGAGGAAAATGATTTTAGCAACCGTCACTAAAATCCATGGCTGTTCCACACAGGACTGTTGAGAGCAATTAACTTCAGTTGGGGGAACAGTGAGCAGTCTCTTGCTGCTTGAGGTATGACACATTCTAACAAGACGATGTAATGCTGGAAGCTGTCATTTTCCCTCTGGGATCCGGTAAGCCATGTTTCTTACGATTGTAAATAAGGGCTTCAAAAAGGGCTTATTAAGACTGTAGACTTTTTTTGGGCTAAATCGATTGATTATTAACACATTTTTAGCCTTGAGGAATCATTTTATCTGGGTATTTTGATATAATAATATCGGCAGGCACTGTTTTAGACACCTTATTCTTTAGGGGCTTTCCCAAAGCATAGGCAGAGCCTCATTTTCGCGCCGGTGTTGCGCACTTGTTTTTGAGAGGCATGGCATGCAGTCGCATGTGAGAGGAGCTCTGATACTTAGAAAAGACTTTCTGAAGGCGTCATTTGGTATCGTATTCCCCTTGGGGCTTGGTTGGGTCTCAGCAAAGCAGATACCAGGGACTGTAAAGGGGTTAAAGTTCAAAACGGCTCCGGTTCCGTTATTTTAAGGGTTAAAGCTTCCAAATTTGGTGTGCAATACTTTTAAGGCTTTAAGACACTGTGGTGAAAATTTGGTGAATTTTGAACAATTCCTTCATGTTTTTTCGCATTTGCAGTAATAAAGTGTGTTCAGTTTAAAATTTAAAGTGACAGTAACGGTTTTATTTTAAAACGTTTTTTGTACTTGTTATCAAGTTTATGCCTGTTTAACATGTCTGAACTACCAGATAGACTGTGTTCTGAATGTGGGGAAGCCAGAATTCCTATTCATTTAAATAAATGTGATTTATGTGACAATGACAATGATGCCCAAGATGATTCCTCAAGTGAGGGGAGTAAGCATGGTACTGCATCATTCCCTCCTTCGTCTACACGAGTCTTGCCCACTCAGGAGGCCCCTAGTACATCTAGCGCGCCAATACTCCTTACTATGCAACAATTAACGGCTGTAATGGATAATTCTGTCAAAAACATTTTAGCCAAAATGAACACTTATCAGCGTAAGCGCGACTGCTCTGTTTTAGATACTGAAGAGCATGACGACGCTGATATTAATATTTCTGAAGGGCCCCTAACTCAGTCTGATGGGGCCAGGGAGGTTTTGTCTGAGGGAGAAATTACTGATTCAGGGAACATTTCTCAACAAGCTGAACCTGATGTGATTGCATTTAAATTTAAGTTGGAACATCTCCGCATTCTGCTTAAGGAGGTATTATCCACTCTGGATGATTGTGACAAGTTGGTCATCCCAGAGAAACTATGCAAAATGGACAAGTTCCTAGAGGTGCCGGGGCTCCCAGAAGCTTTTCCTATACCCAAGCGGGTGGCGGACATTGTTAATAAAGAATGGGAAAGGCCCGGTATTCCTTTCGTCCCTCCCCCCATATTTAAAAAATTGTTTCCTATGGTCGACCCCAGAAAGGACTTATGGCAGACAGTCCCCAAGGTCGAGGGAGCGGTTTCCACTTTAAACAAACGCACCACTATACCCATAGAGGATAGTTGTGCTTTCAAAGATCCTATGGATAAAAAATTAGAAGGTTTGCTTAAAAAGATGTTTGTTCAGCAGGGTTACCTTCTACAACCAATTTCATGCATTGTCCCTGTCGCTACAGCCGCATGTTTCTGGTTCGATGAGCTGATAAAGGCGGTCGACAGTGATTCTCCTCCTTATGAGGAGATTATGGACAGAATCAATGCTCTCAAATTGGCTAATTCTTTCACCCTAGACGCCACTTTGCAAGTGACTAGGTTAGCGGCTAAGAATTCTGGGTTTGCTATTGTGGCGCGCAGAGCGCTTTGGTTGAAATCTTGGTCGGCTGATGCGTCTTCCAAGAACAAGCTACTTAACATTCCTTTCAAGGGGAAAACGCTGTTTGGCCCTGACTTGAAAGAGATTATCTCGGATATCACTGGGGGTAAGGGCCACGCCCTTCCTCAGGATCGGCCTTTCAAGGCAAAAAATAAATCTAATTTTCGTCCCTTTCGTAGAAACGGACCAGCCCAAAGTGCTACGTCCTCTAAGCAAGAGGGTAATACTTCTCAAGCCAAGCCAGCTTGGAGACCAATGCAAGGCTGGAACAAGGGAAAGCAGGCCAAGAAACCTGCCACTGCTACCAAGACAGCATGAAATGTTGGCCCCCGATCCGGGACCGGATCTGGTGGGGGGCAGACTCTCTCTCTTTGCTCAGGCTTGGGCAAGAGATGTTCTTGATCATTGGGCGCTAGAAATAGTCTCCCAAGGTTATCTTCTGGAATTCAAGGGACTTCCCCCAAGGGGGAGGTTCCACAGGTCTCAGTTGTCTTCAGATCACATAAAAAGACAGGCATTCTTACATTGTGTAGAAGACCTGTTAAAAATGGGAGTGATTCATCCCGTTCCATTAAGAGAACAAGGGATGGGGTTCTACTCCAATCTGTTTATAGTTCCCAAAAAAGAGGGAACGTTCAGACCAATCTTAGATCTCAAGATCTTAAACAAGTTTCTCAAGGTTCCATCGTTCAAGATGGAAACCATTCGAACAATTCTTCCTTCCATCCAGGAAGGTCAATTCATGACCACGGTGGATTTAAAGGATGCGTATCTACATATTCCTATCCACAAGGAACATCATCGGTTCCTGAGGTTCGCATTCCTGGACAAACATTACCAGTTCGTGGCGCTTCCTTTCGGATTAGCCACTGCTCCAAGGATTTTCACAAAGGTACTAGGGTCCCTTCTAGCTGTGCTAAGACCAAGGGGCATTGCTGTAGTACCTTACTTGGACGACATTCTGATTCAAGCGTCGTCCCTTCCTCAAGCAAAGGCTCACACGGACATTGTCCTGGCCTTTCTCAGATCTCACGGATGGAAAGTGAACGTGGAAAAGAGTTCTCTATCTCCGTCAACAAGGGTTCCCTTCTTGGGAACAATAATAGACTCCTTAGAAATGAGGATTTTTCTGACAGAGGCCAGAAAAACAAAACTTCTAGACTCTTGTCGGATACTCCATTCCGTTCCTCTTCCTTCCATAGCTCAGTGCATGGAAGTGATCGGGTTGATGGTAGCGGCAATGGACATAGTTCCTTTTGCACGCATTCATCTAAGACCATTACAACTGTGCATGCTCAGTCAGTGGAATGGGGACTATACAGACTTGTCTCCGAAGATACAAGTAAATCAGAGGACCAGAGACTCACTCCGTTGGTGGCTGTCCCTGGACAACCTGTCACGAGGGATGACATTCCGCAGACCAGAGTGGGTCATTGTCACGACCGACGCCAGTCTGATGGGCTGGGGCGCGGTCTGGGGATCCCTGAAAGCTCAGGGTCTTTGGTCTCGGGAAGAATCTCTTCTACCGATAAATATTCTGGAACTGAGAGCGATATTCAATGCTCTCAAGGCTTGGCCTCAGCTAGCGAGGGCCAAGTTCATACGGTTTCAATCAGACAACATGACAACTGTTGCGTACATCAACCATCAGGGGGGAACAAGGAGTTCCCTGGCGATGGAAGAAGTGACCAAAATCATTCTATGGGCGGAGTCTCACTCCTGCCACCTGTCTGCTATCCACATCCCAGGAGTGGAAAATTGGGAAGCGGATTTTCTGAGTCGTCAGACATTGCATCCGGGGGAGTGGGAACTCCATCCGGAAATCTTTGCCCAAGTCACTCAGCTGTGGGGCATTCCAGACATGGATCTGATGGCCTCTCGTCAGAACTTCAAAGTTCCTTGCTACGGGTCCAGATCCAGGGATCCCAAGGCGGCTCTAGTGGATGCACTAGTAGCACCTTGGACCTTCAAACTAGCTTATGTGTTCCCGCCGTTTCCTCTCATCCCCAGGCTGGTAGCCAGGATCAATCAGGAGAGGGCGTCGGTGATCTTGATAGCTCCTGCGTGGCCACGCAGGACTTGGTACGCAGATCTGGTGAATATGTCATCGGCTCCTCCTTGGAAGCTACCTTTGAGACGAGACCTTCTTGTTCAGGGTCCGTTCGAACATCCGAATCTGGTTTCACTCCAGCTGACTGCTTGGAGATTGAACGCTTGATCTTATCGAAGCGAGGATTCTCAGATTCTGTTATCGATACTCTTGTTCAGGCCAGAAAGCCTGTAACTAGAAAGATTTACCACAAAATTTGGAAAAAATATATCTGTTGGTGTGAATCTAAAGGATTCCCTTGGGACAAGGTTAAGATTCCTAGGATTCTATCCTTCCTTCAAGAAGGATTGGAAAAAGGATTATCTGCAAGTTCCCTGAAGGGACAGATTTCTGCCTTGTCTGTGTTACTTCACAAAAAGCTGGCCGCTGTGCCAGATGTTCAAGCCTTTGTTCAGGCTCTGGTTAGAATTAAGCCTGTTTACAAACCTTTGACTCCTCCTTGGAGTCTCAATTTAGTTCTTTCAGTTCTTCAGGGGGTTCCGTTTGAACCCTTGCATTCCGTTGATATTAAGTTATTATCTTGGAAAGTTTTGTTTTTAGTTGCAATTTCTTCTGCTAGAAGAGTTTCAGAATTATCTGCTCTGCAGTGTTCTCCTCCTTATCTGGTGTTCCATGCAGATAAGGTGGTTTTACGTACTAAACCTGGTTTTCTTCCAAAAGTTGTTTCTAACAAAAACATTAACCAGGAGATTATCGTACCTTCTCTGTGTCCGAAACCAGTTTCAAAGAAGGAACGTTTGTTGCACAATTTGGATGTTGTTCGCGCTCTAAAATTCTATTTAGATGCTACAAAGGATTTTAGACAAACATCTTCCTTGTTTGTTGTTTATTCTGGTAAAAGGAGAGGTCAAAAAGCAACTTCTACCTCTCTCTCTTTTTGGATTAAAAGCATCATCAGATTGGCTTACGAGACTGCCGGACGGCAGCCTCCCGAAAGAATCACAGCTCATTCCACTAGGGCTGTGGCTTCCACATGGGCCTTCAAGAACGAGGCTTCTGTTGATCAGATATGTAGGGCAGCGACTTGGTCTTCACTGCACACTTTTACCAAATTTTACAAGTTTGATACTTTTGCTTCTTCTGAGGTTATTTTTGGGAGAAAGGTTTTGCAAGCCGTGGTGCCTTCCATTTAGGTGACCTGATTTGCTCCCTCCCTTCATCCGTGTCCTAAAGCTTTGGTATTGGTTCCCACAAGTAAGGATGACGCCGTGGACCGGACACACCTATGTTGGAGAAAACAGAATTTATGTTTACCTGATAAATTACTTTCTCCAACGGTGTGTCCGGTCCACGGCCCGCCCTGGTTTTTTAATCAGGTCTGATAATTTATTTTCTTTAACTACAGTCACCACGGTACCATATGGTTTCTCCTATGCAAATATTCCTCCTTAACGTCGGTCGAATGACTGGGGTAGGCGGAGCCTAGGAGGGATCATGTGACCAGCTTTGCTGGGCTCTTTGCCATTTCCTGTTGGGGAAGAGAATATCCCACAAGTAAGGATGACGCCGTGGACCGGACACACCGTTGGAGAAAGTAATTTATCAGGTAAACATAAATTCTGTTTTTTTTTGCCATGGCACACTTTTTTACATTAAAAAATCCTGTGGCACACCACCATCCCAAAATTTTACAAAATCACACATTGGAGCCTAATACAGGATATATATACAGTGTGTGTGTGTGTATATATATATATATATATATATATATATATATATATATATATATATATATATATATATATATATATATATATATATATATATATATATATATATATATATATATATATATATATATATATATATATATATATATATATATATATATATACTGTGCTGTCATGCCATGCCTCCTACAAACTATACATGACATATTGACATTCATTCACAAACACCCCCGCACTGTTGTCAGTCTGCCGCGGCATACCTGAGGATCTCTCAAGGCACACTAGTGTGCCACGGCACACTGGTTGAAAAACACTGACCTAGGGTGAAAGGAGTAGTTTCCAGCTTAGCTAAGAGATCTACTATTTCCTTAAAGAATAGTTGGATTCTTCAAAGGTTATATGGACAAAAATTGGAAAAGGGATGTACACCAGGGCTTACAATGGCATCTAACTGTATACTTTACTACCGTCATTAGTGCTGCGTTTTTTTTGGTTTGATGCGTGGTCTTACACTATTAAGTCAGAAACTCCCCTGAACATAATCTAAGATAGGATAAAGGTTTTCAATTGGCTAATTCCTTTATTTCAAATTCTTGCCTGGAAATTATCAAAATGGGAGCGTAGGTTTCAGGTTTCTCTGTCCCTGCTCACTGAGCCTTATGGTTAGAGCCTTGTTATACATATGTATGTTATAAGTCTAAATTTTTTAACAATTCATTACAAGAAGGCCTTGTTGGAAACTGGCTTGATGGAGATGATCTCTTTTGAAATTAAAAAAAAACAAAAAACCATAAGGATCCAATTAGCCTGCATGAAGAACATGTCCCCGATCCGGGATTTTGATTTTGTAGGGGGCAAACTTTCAGTTTTCATTCAGGCTTTGGTTCGAGATGTGCAGAATCCCTGAACAATGGAAAATAGTGTTTCAGGGATTCAAAGTGGACAGGTTTCTGCTTTCAAGATTTTCTGCAGACCAGATAAAAAGAGAGGCATTCTTACATGGTGTAAGAAACCTCTCTTCCATGGGAGTAATTTGTCCTGTTCCAATGTAATTTGTCCTGTTCCAATACAGGAACAGGGGCAGGGTTTTTTATTCAAATCTGTTTGAAGTTTCCAAAAAGGAAGGAACCTTCAGACCTATCTTAGACCTCAAGAGTCTAAACAAGTTTCTCAGAGTTCCATCTTTCAGGATGGAAACTATTCGTACCATCCTTACAGTGATCCAGGAGGGTCAATTTATGACAGTGGATCTAAAGGATGCATACAGTGGATCTAAAGGATGCATATCTTCCTGTTCCTATCCACAGAGATCATTACAAGGTCTCTGCTGGCGGTTCTAAGACTGCGGGCCATTGCGGTGGCGCCTTATCTGGACGATATTCTAATCCAGGCGTCATCTTGTCCGCAAACAAGGTCCCATACCGACATTGTGCTATCCTTCCTGAGAACTCACGGGTGGAAGGTAAATCTGGAAAAGAGTTCTTTAATTCCGAAGACAAGGGTACCCTTATTGGGAACTCTAATCAACTCTATATCCATGAGAATTGGAGTGGAGATTATACAGATTTGTCTCCTCGAATTATCCTGGTTCAGGAGAAGAGGAACTCTCTTCAATGGTGGTTGTCTCTGGGTCATCTATCCCAGGGGACATGCTTTCGCAGACCTTCATGGGTGATTGTGACATTGGACGCCAGCCTTTAAGATGGGGAGCAGTCTGGGGCTTTTTAAAGACTCAGGGAGTATGGATTCAGGCAGAGTCTCTACTTCCCTTCAACATTCTAGAACTGAGGGCGATCTTCACTGCGCTTCAGGCCTGACCTCAGTTGACTGTGGCCCAATTCATCAGATTCCAGTCGGACAACATAACGACGGTAGCTTACATCACTCATCAGGGAGGAACAAGGAGTTCCTTAGCGATGACTGAGATAGCCAAGATAATCCAGTGGGCTGAGGCCCATTCTTGTCATCGGTCGGCGATCCACATCCCAGGGGTAAACAACTGGGAGGCGGATTTTCTGAGCAGGCAAACTTTTTATCCAGGAGAGTGGGAACTCCATCTGGAAGTATTCTCCAACCTGATTCTCAAATGGGGTAGGCCCGAGTTGGATCTCATGGCATCTCGTCAGAATGGCAAGTTTCCGAGATATGGGTCCAGGGTCCCCAGGCCGAGCTGATAGATGCCTTGGCAGTTCCTTGGCCCTTCAGCCTAGCATATCTATTTCCACCGTTTGCGTTTCTTTCCCGGTTATTGCTAGAATCAAACAGGAGAAGGCATCAGTGATCCTCATCGCTCATGTGCGGCCTCGCAGGATTTGGTATGCCGATCTGGTGGACATATCATCCCTCCTTGGAAGATTCCATTGAGGAAGGACTTCTCATTCAGGGACCCTTCCTTCACCCAAATCTCGTTTAGTTTATCTGCAACTAACTGCTTGGAGATTGCTTAATTTTGCTTAATTTTATCCAAGCGGGTTTTTTTTTTCTTCTGATTCGGTCATAGTTGCCTTCATTCAGGCGCGTAAGCCTGTAACTAGAAAGATTTACCATAAGATATGGTGTAAATATCTTTATTGGTGTGAATCCAAGGGCTATTCATGGAGTAGAGTTAGGATTTCCAGGATTTTGTCTTTTCTCCAAGAAGGATTGGAGAAGAGTTTATCAGCGAGTTCCCTAAAGGGTCAGATCTCTGCCTTTTATCTATTTTGTTACACAAGCGTCTGGCGGATGTCCCAGATGTTCAATCCTTTTGTCAGGCTTTGATTGGAATCAGGCCTGTATTTAAACCAATTGCTCCTCCATGGAGTTTGAATTTAGTTCTTAAAGTTCTTCAAGGGGTTCCGATTGAACTTAGGCATTCCATAGATATTAAGTTGTTATCTTGGAAAGTTTATTTCTTGTTGCCATTTCTTCTGCTCGAAGAGATATATTCAATTGTGGCCTAGTGGATAGCTAAGGCGCCTTGTAAGCAAGAGTTTGTCTGAGCTTTCGGCATTACAATATAATTCACCTTACCTTATTTTTCATTCAGATAAGGTGATTTTACGTACTAAACTGGTTTTCTTCCTAAGGTTGTTTTCAGACAAGAACATTAATCAGGAAATTGTTGTTCCTTCCTTGTGCCCTAGTCCTTCTTATCAGAAGGAAAGTCTTCTGCACAATTTGGACATAGTCCAAGCTTTAATATTTTATTTACAAGTGACTAAGGACTTTCGTCAATCGTCTTTCCTTTTTGTCATTTTTTTTCTGGAATACGTGAGGGTCAGAATGCTATGGCTACCTCTCTTTTTGGTTGAGGAGTATCATCCGTTTTGCATATGAGACTGCTGGACAGCAGCCTCCTGAGAGAGTTACGGCTCATTCCACTAGTGCTGTTGCTTCCTCATGGTCATTCAAAAATGAAGCTTCTGTAGAACAGATTTGCAAGGCCGCAACTTGGTCCTCTCTTCATACTTTTTCTAAATTTTACAAATTTGATACTTTAGCTTCGGCTGAGGCTGTTTTTGGGAGAAAGGTTCTTCAAGCAGTGGTGCCTTCCGTTTAGGTTCCCTGTCTTGTCCCTCCCTTTTCATCCGTGTACTATAGCTTTGGTATTGTATCCCACAAGTAAGGATGAAATCCGTGGACTCGTGTCTTTAAAAAGAAAAGAAAATTTATGCTTACCTGATAAATTTTGTTTCTTTTTAGACACGATGAGTCCACGGCCCTCCCTGTTCTTTGAGACAGGTTATTAATTTTTTTAAACTTCAGACACCAATGCACCTTGGCTTTTCCTTTCTTTTCCTAACTTCGGTCGAATGACTGGAGTGGGAGGGAAGGGAGGAGCTATATATATACAGCTCTGCTGTGGTGCTCTTAGCCTCCTCCTGCTGACCAGGAGGTGAATATCCCACAAGTAAGGATGAAATCCGTGGACTCATCGTGTCTAAAAAGAAACAAATTTATCAGGTAAGCATAAATTTTTCTTTTTCAAGGAATAAGCCAATGTATTTTTGGTGATTACTCAAATACCGTTAGAGCTCATCAACATCGATACGGTGTAGCTGCATCTTCTGTTCCGGTTCTATGGTATGGCCTTAAGTTACCGCGGGTGTTGACTGTCCCTTTAATGAGATTTAATTTTTGAGGTTAAAGGGCTGTAATAGTCGTACAGTTACATGCTTTAATTCGTTACATGCTCTAATCCTTTAGAGCATGGCATTTTTTGACTATTGACCCTGCTCTACTGTGCATTTAAACTTCGTAAAGGGTATAAGCACACAGTAGAAGTACCACTCAGGAGCTGCAGAGTACTGCTGGTCCCAAGTGGAAACCGCTGCTGATCCAGTCAACAGTGTCGGTTACAAAGCAGAGTTACAAGTTGCACATCTCCTCTGTGGGGGTTAAACATCCCTTTGCCTGATTTGCCGCATTCTTTTTTTTCCTGTTCTGCATTTTATTGGGGCTCTCTTTATTTTTACCCTTAAAGATGAAAGATTACACACTAATACATTAGAGCATGTAATTTTTCAACTATCAACCCTGCTCTACTGGGTATTTAACCCCTGCAATGGAGTTAAACATACAGTAGAAGTTCGGCTTAGAACCCGCAGTGCACTGCTGGTCCTGAGCGGAACCTGCAGCTGATCCAATCAGCAGTGCTAGTTGCATGACTGAGTTGTACAACCCTTTAATAATTAATCTTTCTTCTTCATTCTTGTAAATCTTTAGTTAATTGCCCTGCTAACATTCTTGCTAGTGCGGTATTAATTATCAGAAGAACATTTTTCTTTTTTAAGACACAAGGAGTCCACGGATCATCTTAATTACTAATGGGATATTCACCTCCTGGTCAGCAGGAGGAGGCAAAGAGCACCACAGCAAAGCTGTTAAATAGCTCCTCCCTTCCCTCCCACCCCAGTCATTCTCTTTGCCTACGTTAGTGATAGGAAGTGGTAAAGTGAGGTGTTAGTACAGATTCATCAATCAAGAGTTCATTATTTTTAAAGTAGTGCAAAATTGTACTGCTTTGTTCTAGGGTGTAGCCGTAGTCCATATCAGTCTCTTCAGTAGAGCTTTTGGTGGCTTTAGAGCAATGGGAACTTGTGGGACATAATTCTCACTGCACCTCCCATACATTTATGCTGCCCTTATCCTGATGGCCTAAGCAAACTTAACTCAGGCTTTATCATTTTCCACAGGCCTATGGGAGGGAGAGGACCTCCTAAACCTGCTGGACTGTCCTGCTGTCGGGCAGATTTTAAAGGTAAGTGCTGACTTTTTATTCTAGGTCTGGGAAGTGGATCTCAGAAGAAGTAGAGCACTTTATTTTACAAAGTGGGATCATAACTCCTATTGTTAAGGGAGGGGACCCTGTGACAGCAAGTTGGAAGCAGGCACTGGGGCTAGAAGTGCTTAATCACTAGGTCTAAGTAAGGTGCTCAGTAAGAGGTGATGGTTTGGTGATTAGAGTTTCTGTTAGTCTCAAACGTCTGGTGGACATATTTGATCTAACTGACCGCAGAGCATCTCTATCATGCGGTGGCACTATTTTACCTCTGGCTTGGCAAGAGGTTAAGTTATCTACCGGTGGCTTAATTTTTTCACACTGTAATAATGGCGACCGGTAGTTTTGTACTTGTCACGCCCACGATGGGCGGAGCTTGTTTTGAGCTGCGTACTCTGTTTATTTTTCTGAAAATGCCGACCGGTAGTGTGATGCTATTATGCCCTAGAGGGGCGGTGCTACGTTTGGCGCCGTCTTAGGGCTGCGCTATCCATATTATTTTCAGCAAGCAAGCTCAGTCTTTACTCTTGTCTCAGGGACCGGACAGCGTCACAGCTGCGTTCCGGATCCATTTATAAATAAAAGTGAAGCTATTCATTTTTCTTTTTCTATGTGTAGCTACGTTTTAATAAAAAAAGTAAAGTTGGAGAGGTACTTGGTTTCTGTGAGATGGTCACCTCAGCAGGATTAGGCTGAGGTGTAGATATTGTATACCAAGTTAACTTTCTTCACATTAAAATATAAAGTTACTTTTTAAAATTTAAAGACACAGGACCGTTTTTTATGTGTTAATTTTTTCTTTACAAAATTTAACATGTTTTTGTGTTTAACTCTTCCCTTGTGAATCAGAAGGAACCAAGGGGTCCTACTAGTGTCTATTTGGTTCTATGTGTTGATGTTAATGTGCTTATACAAACATTTTTTTTTCTGAATTACTCTCTCTTAGGCGCATGCTGTTTAGGCGTTTATTGAAGATGGCCAAGTTATGCCATTCATTTCTCCTAATGTGTCCAAAATAATTTATATCACACATGCAGTGCCCTGCGCTTCCTTTCATACTCCACCTGGAGTTACCTTGCATTTCATGCATTGTTTGTTTGTCCATACTGTAGAAAAGAAGTACAAAAGGACATATATTCATTCAATATTCTGAATTTTTCTCCCTGTATATGAGGAGGATACTTCGGTAGTATATGAGGGAGAATTCTCAAACTCAGATGGGGTAATACTTTTATCTGATCATGAGGTTGCCTTAATTTAATTTTAGCTTGATTTCCTCCATTTGTAACTTGTGAAGGTTTTTTAGCTACCCTGGAAGACTCCGACACTACCGGCGTAGTCTATCCTAGAAAGCCCAGTTAATTATACGAATTGTGCCCTCCATGGTGAAGTTTTTTTTTATACCATATAGGGTTATACCAGGGCTTGCAATGGCAGACAGCGGTGTGCATTGCTACCGTCACTAGTGCGGTGGCATATTGATTTGATGTGTTGTCTGATGCTTTCAGGACAGAAACTTCTTTGAATGAAACCCAGGATAGGATAACAGCTCTTATTCTGGCTAATTCCTTTTTCTCTTGCAAGGTGTATCCAGTCCACGGATTCATCCTTTACTTGTGGGATATTCTCATTCCCTACAGGAAGTGGCAAAGAGGGCACACAGCAGAGCTGTCCATATAGCTCCCCCTCTAGCTCCACCCCCCAGTCATTCTCTTTGCCGGCTCTAAGCACTAGGGTCTCTCTACGGGAGGGTAAAGTGAATGTGGTGTTAGAATTGTAGTTTTATTATCTTCAATCAAAAGTTTTTTATTTTAAATGGTACCGGTTTGTACTATTTACTCTCTAGTAGAAAAGTGATGAAGATTTCTGCTGAGAGGAAAATGATTTTAGCATGTTGTAACTAAAATCCAATGCTGTTCCCACACAGGACTGAGGAGTACCAGAAAACTTCAGTTGGGGGGAACAGTTTGCAGGGTGATCTGCAATAAGGTATGTTCAGTCATTTATTTCTAGACAAGACTGAGATAATGCTAGAAGAGACTGACAATATCCCCATGAGGGGAGGGTAAGCTATGTTCACAGACTTAGTAAGGAATTGAATGCTTACATAACAGGGCTAATATACTAGTTGACACTTATGCAGGGCAATCGATTGTTTAGCTAAGAAAAAATCGTTTTGCAGGACACTTTCAAAAGCCCTTTTGGGTTTTTTCTGGGGTTATTACCCACATGTCTGCTTTTTATTCACTTAGGAGTGATTTAGTAGGCCTCACAGCTCCGGAGTAGAGTGGGAGGGGCCTAATTTCGCGCCTCAGATGCGCACTTGGAATTGAAGAGAAGTTCATGCTGCTTCACATGGAGGGTCCTGCTGCTGTTTGAGGGCCTTAAAGAAGCTATATTCCCCCAAATCTGATCCCTAAGGGCAGGTAGGGCCACAGCAAGGCTGTGGCAAGGTGCTGTAGTAATTTTAACCAGGTGTGGGCTTTAGGCTGCTCCGGTTTGGGCATTAAGAGGTTAATCGTTCTGCAACTTGTGGTGCAATCTTATTATGGCTTTAGGTACATACTGTGAAAATTTCAAGAGGATTGTTGCATTTTTCACTGTTTTGTAAAATTGTGTGCTCTTTTTATCTTTTAAAGGCACAGTAACGTTTTTTCAAATTGTGTTTTTTATTTGATTAAAGTGTTTTCCAAGCCTGCTTGTGTATGCTACTAGTCTGTTAAACATGTCTGACACTAAGGAAAATCCTTGTTCAATGTGTTTAGAAGCCATGGTGGAACCCCCTCTCAGAATGTGTCCCACTTGTACTGATATGTCTATACACTTTAAAGATCATATTGTTGCACTTAAGAATGTGGCCCAAGATGATTCTCAGACTGAAGGTAACGAGGGTAGCCCGTCTGCCTCTCCCCAAGTGTCACAACCAGTTACGCCTGAGCAAGCGACGCCTAGTACCTCTAGTGCATCTAACCCTTTTACATTACAAGACTTAGCGGCAGTCATGGATAATTCTCTTACAGCCTTTTTATCTAAACTGCCCGTGTTACCTGCAAAGCGCGATAGCTCCATTTTAAGAACAGATTATGAGCATTCTGACGCTTTGGTAGCCGTATCCGATATACCCTCACAACGCTCTGAAGTGGGAGCGAGGGATTTGATGTCTGAGGGAGAAGTCCCTGATTCAGGAAGGGTTCCTTCTCAGACAGATTCAGATACATTGGCTTTTAAATTTAAACTAGAACACCTCCGCGTTTTGCTTAGGGAGGTATTAGCTACTCTGGATGACTGCGACCCTTTGGTGATCCCAGAGAAATTGTGTAAAATGGACAAGTACCTAGAGGTCCCTGTTTACACGCATGTGTTTCCGGTCCCTAAGAGGATTGCGGATATCGTTACTAGGGAGTGGGATAGACCAGGTGTTCCCTTTGTTCCCCCTCCTGTTTTTAAGAAAATGTTCCCCATATCTGACCCTGTGCGGGACTCGTGGCAGACGGTCCCAAAGGTGGAGGGGGCTGTTTCTTCACTTGCTAAACGCACAACCATACCAATTGAAGACAGTTGTGCTTTCAAAGACCCTATGGATAAGAAATTAGAGGGTTTACTTAAGAAAATTTTTGTTCAACAAGGTTTTCTTCTCCAGCCTATTGCCTGCATTATTCCTGTAACTACTGCAGCCGCTTTCTGGTTTGAGGCGCTGGAAGACTCGCTCCAGACGGAGACCTCATATGAGGAAATTATGGATAGAATTAAGGCTCTAAAGCTAGCTAATTCTTTTATCACTGACGCCGCTTTCCAAATGGCTAAGTTAGCGGCAAAAAATTCAGGTTTCGCCATTTTGGCGCGCAGGGCGCTATGGCTAAAGTCCTGGTCAGCCGATGTGTCGTCTAAATCCAAGCTTTTGAACATCCCTTTCAAAGGAAAGACCCTCTTCGGGCCTGAATTGAAAGAGATTATTTCAGAAATCACCGGGGGGAAAAAGGCCATGCTCTCCCTCAAGACAAGTCCCTGAAATAACGAAAGGAACGAAAATTAGCTTTGTTCTTTGTCTTAAAGAACGGCCCCACTTCATCCTCTCCGGCTGCAAAGCAAGAGGGTAACGCTTTACAGCCCAAGGCAACCTGGAAACCTTACCAGGGCTGGAATAAGGGGAAACAGGCTAAAAAGCCTGCAGCTGCCACCAAGACAGCATGAAGGGGTAGCCCCCGATCCGGGACCGGATCTAGTAGGGGGCAGACTCTCTCTCTTCGCTCAGGCCTGGGCAAGAGATGTACACGATCCTTGGGCGTTAGATATTGTATCCCAGGGATATCTTCTAGAATTCAAGGGTTCTCCTCCAAGGGGGAGGTTCCATATTTCTCGTCTGGCTACAGATCAGACAAAGAGGCGTTTTTACGCTGTGTAGAAGATCTACATACAATGGGAGTGATCCACCCAGTTCCAATCGTGGAACAAGGGCTGGGTTTTTACTCAAACCTGTTTGTGGTTCCCAAAAAAGAGGGAACTTTCAGACCCATCCTGGATCTAAAAATTCTAAACAGATTCCTCAGAGTCCCATCATTCAAAATGGAGACCATTCGGACAATCTTACCAATGATCCAGGAAGGTCAATATATGACTACCGTGGATCTAAAGGATGCATACCTACACATTCCTATCCACAAAGATCATCACTAGTATCTCAGGTTCGCCTTTCTGGACAAGCATTACCAGTTTGTGGCTCTTCCTTTCGGCTTAGCCACTGCTCCCAGAATTTTCACAAAGGTGCTAGGGTCCCTTCTGGCGGTTCTAAGACCGCGGGGCATAGCAGTGGCGCCTTACCTAGATGACATTTTAATTCAGGCGCCGTCTAACCAAAGAGCCAAGTCTCACACGGAGATTGTACTGGCCTTTCTGAGGTCTCACGGGTGGAAGGTGAACATCAAAAAGAGTTCTTTCCCCTCTCACAAGGGTTCCCTTCCTAGGGACTCTAATAGACTCGGTAGAAATGAAATGATTTCTGACGGAGGTCAGAAAATTAAAACTCTTAACTACTTGCCGAGTTCTTCATTCCATTCCCCAGCCATCTGTGGCTCAGTGCATGGAGACAATCGGATTAATGGTAGCGGCAATGGACATAGTCCCTTTTGCTCGGATACACCTCAGACCACTGCAGCTATGCATGCTCAAACAGTGGAATGGGGATTATGCAGATTTGTCTCCTCAAATTCAATTGGACCAGGAGACCAGAGATTCTCTTCTCTGGTGGTTGTCTCAGGACCACCTGTCTCAGGGAATATGTTTCCGCAGGCCAGAGTGGGTCATTGTAACGACCGACGCCAGTCTGTTAGGCTGGGGTGCGGTCTGGGACTCCATGAAAGCTCAGGGCTTAGGGTCTCGGGAAGAAACTCTTCTCCCGATAAACATTCTGGAACTGAGGGCGATATTCAACGGTCTTCAGGCATGGCCTCAACTAGCTGCGGCCAAATTCATCAGATTTCAGTCGGACAACATCACGACTGTAGCTTACGTCAATCATCAGGGGGGAACAAAGAGTTCCCTAGCGATGACGGAAGTAACCAAAATAATCAGGTGGGTGGAGGATCACTCCTGCCATCTCTCAGAAATTCACATCCCAGGAGTAGACAACTGGGAGGCGGATTTTCTAAGTCGTCAGACTTTTCACCCGGGGGAGTGGGAACTCCACCCGGAGGTATTTGCCCAGCTGACTCAGCTATGGGTCATTCCGGAATTGGATCTGATGGCGTCCCGTCAGAACACCAAACTTCCTCTCTACGGGTCCAGGTCCCGGGATCCCAAGGCGGTATTGATAGATGCTCTAGCAGCGCCTTGGTCCTTCAATCTGGCTTATGTTTTTCCACTGTTTCCTCTCCTCCCGCGTCTGGTCGCCAGAATCAAGCAGGAGAAGGCTTCGGTGATTCTAATAGCGCCTGCGTGGCCATGCAGGACTTTGTATGCAGACCTAGTGGACATGTCATCTGTCAAACCATGGACACTGCCAATGAGGCAGGATCTTCTAATACAGGGTCCGTTCAAGCATCCAAACCTAGTTTCTCTACGTCTCACTGCTTGGAGATTGAACGCTTAGTTCTATCAAAGCGTTGGTTCTCTGAGTCAGTTATAGATACTCTGATTCAGGCTAGAAAGCCTGTCACCAGGAAAATCTACCACAAAATATGGCGGAAATATCTTTGTTGGTGCGAATCCAAGGGTTACTCATGGAGTAAGATTAGGATTCCCAGGATATTGTCCTTTCTCCAAGAAGGATTGGAGAAAGGATTGTCAGCTAGTTCCTTAAAAGGACAAATATCTGCTTTGTCTATCCTGTTACACAAGCGTCTGGTAGAGGTACCAGACGTTCAAGCGTTTGCTCAGGCTTTAGTCAGAATCAAGCCTGTCTATAAACCTGTGGCTCCGCCATGGAGTTTGAATCTAGTTCTTTCAGTTCTTCAAGGGGTTCCGTTTGAACCTTTACATTCCATAGACATTAAGTTGTTATCTTGGAAAGTTTTGTTTTTGGTAGCTATCTCTTCTGCTCGAAGAGGTTCAGAATGATCTGCCTTACAGTGTGATTCACCTTACCTGGTTTCCACGCAGATAAGGTAGTTTTGCGTACCAAGCCTGTTTTTCTTCCTAAAGTTGTTTCTAACAAGAATATTAACCAGGAAATAGTTGTTCCTTCTCTGTGTCCTAATCCATCTTCGAAGAAGGAACGTCTTTTACACAATCTTGATGTAGTTCATGCTCTAAAGTTCTATTTACAAGCAACTAAGGATTTCAGACAAACATCTTCCTTGTTTGTTATCTATTCTGGTAAGAGGAGAGGTCAGAAAGCGACTGCTACCTCTCTTTCCTTTTGGCTGAAAAGCATCATCCGTTTGGCCTATGAGACTGATGGCCAGCAGCCTCCTGAAAGAATTACTGCTCATTCTACCAGAGCAGTGGCTTCCATATGGGCTTTCAAAAATGAGGCTTCTGTTGAACAGATTTGTAAGGCAGCGACTTGGTCTTAACTGCATACTTTTGCCAAATTTTACAAATTCGATACTTTTGCTTCTTCGGAGGCTATTTTTGGGAGAGAGGTTTTGCAAGCAGTGGTGCCTTCCGTTTAAGGTACCTGTCTTGTTCCCTCCCTTCATCCGTGTCCTAAGGCTTTGGTATTGGTATCCCACAAGTAAAGGATGAATCCGTGGACTGGATACACCTTGCAAGAGAAAACAGAATTTATGCTTACCTGATAAATTGCTTTCTCTTGCGGTGTATCCAGTCCACGGCCCACCCTGGCATTTAAGTCAGGTTAAAATTTTTTGTGTAAACTACAGTCACCACTGCACCCTATGGTTTCTCCTTTTTCTTCCTAACCTTTGGTCGAATGACTGGGGGGTGGAGCTAGAGGGGGAGCTATATGGACAGCTCTGCTGTGTGCTCTCTTTGCCACTTCCTGTAGGGAATGAGAATATCCCACAAGTAAAGGATGAATCCGTGGACTGGATACACCGCAAGAGAAAGTAATTTATCAGGTAAGCATAAATTCTGTTTTTACAGATGCTTCCCTTCAAGTTATCAATCAGGGAGCAGAGATTCTAGCTCGCAGAGCCTTATGGTTAAAGCCTTGGTCTGCGGAGGTGTCCTCTAAGTCTAAGCTTCTAACTATTCCTTACAAGGGGTAGAACTTATTTGCACCTGACCTGTCGGAAATTATCTCCAATATCACAGGAGGTAAAGATCTTCTCCCGCAGAATAAGAGAATCAAACAAGAAGGACGACAGAGCAATTTAAGTTCCTTTCGGAATTTAAAAAAAATAAAAAAAATTTTTTCCTTTTCTGCCTCTGAACAGGATCAGATTAGGCCTGCATGGAGACCCAATCAATCTTGGAATAAGGCATTCCCCCGATCCGGATCTTGTAGGGGGGCAGACTTTCCTGCTTCGCTCAGGTTTGGGTTCGAGACGTACAGGATCCCTGGGTAATAGAAATAGTGTCCCAGGGATACAAGTTAGAATTCAAGATTTGTCCTCCCAGAGGCAGGTTTCTGTTTCAAGATTGTCTGCATACCAGACAAAAGAGAGAGGCGTTCTTACAATGCGTAAGATCTTTCCAACCTGGGAGGGATTGTTCCTGTTCCTGTTCCTGTTCAGGAACAGGGTATGGGATTTTATTCCAATCAATTTGCAGTTCCCCAAAAAAAAAAAAGGGGGAATCTTCAGGCCAATTTGAGATCTCAAGAATCTGAACAAATTTCTGAGTACCGTCCTTCAAGATGGAAGCTATTCGTTCCATTCTCCCTTTTGATCCAAGAGGGTCAATTTATGACAACAGTGGATTTAAAGGACGCGTACCTGCATGTTCCCATTCACAGGGATCATTACAAGTTTCTAAGGTTTGCTTTTCTAGACAAATCCTTCCAATTCGTGGTTCTTCCCTTCAGTCTTGCCACAGCTCCTAGAATTTTCTCAAAGGTTCTGGGATCACTGTTGGCGGTGCTTCAGTTACGGGGCATTGCAGTGGTGCCCTATCTGGACGATTTACTAGTCCAGGCGCTATCCTTACAACAAGCAAGATTCCACACGGAAATGTCGTTTTACTAAATTTGGATAAGAGTTCCTTAGTCCCAAATACAAGGGTAACTTTCTTGGGAACCATAATTGATTCCCTATCGAAGATTTTTCTGACAGAAGTCAGGAAATCAAAGATTTTCGATACTTGTCTAGCTCTTCAGTCCACTCCTCGGCCATCAGTGGCTCAGTACATGGAGGTAATCGGGCTGATGGTAGCGGCAATGGACATCATCCCATTTGCTCGGTTCTATCTCTGACCTCTGCAGTTAAATATGCTCAGGTAATGGAACGGAGATTATGCGGATTTGTCTCCTCGAATACATTTGGAGCAGGAGACAAGGGTTTCTCTTCAATGGTGGTCCAGTTTATCAGGTTCCAGTTGGCCAACATAACTTCAGTGGCTTACATCAATCATCGGGGAGAAACGAGGAGTTCCTTAGCGATGACAGAGGTAACCAAGATAATTCAGTGGGCGGAGGCCCATTCTTGTTGTCTGTCGACGATCCACATCCCAGGGTGCGACAACTGAGAGGCGGATTTTCTGAACAGGCAGACCTTTCATCCGGGGGAGTGGGAACTCCATCTGGAAGTTTTCTCCAGCCTGATTCTCAGGTGGGGTCAGCTAGAATTAGACCTCTTGGCATCTCGACAGAATGCCAAGCTCCCTAGATTCGGGTCGAGGTCCAGGGACTGCCAGGCGGAAGTGATAGATGCTGTGGCGGTTCCTTGGACCTTCAGTCTAGCATACCAAATTCCTCGGTTTGCCCTTTTTTCTTCGGTTCATTGCTCGGATCAAGCAGGAGAGGACATCAGTGATCCTCATTGCTCCTGCTTGTCTTCGCTGGATTTGGTATGCAGATCTGGTGGATATGTCATCTCTGCCACTGTGAAGACTTCTGTTGAAGAAGGACCTTCTAATTCAAGGGTCCTTCTTTCACCCAAATCTAGTTTCTCTGAGGCTGACTACTTGGAGATTGAACGCTTAATTTTGTCTAAGCAGAGTTTTTCTGACTTGGTCATAGTGACCATGATTCAGGCTAGCAAGACTGTTAATAAAAAGATTTACCATAAGATATGGCGTAAATATCACTTTGGTGTGAATCCAAGGGCTACTCATGGAGTAGAGTTAGGATTCCTAGAATTTTGTCTTTTCTCCAAGAAGGTTTGGAGAAAGGCTTATCGACTAGTTTTCTAAAGGGTCAAATCTCGGCATTATCTATTTTGTTACACAAACGTCTGGCGGAGGTTCCGAATGTACAATCATTTTGTCAGGCCTTGGTCAGGATCAGGCCTGTGTTCAAACCAGTTACACCTCCATGGAATCTTTATTTAGTTCTCAAAGTTCTTCAAGGGGCTCAGTTTGAGCCTACGCATTCCTTCGATATTAAGTTTTATTTCTTGTTGCTATTTCCTCTGCTTGTAGAGTGTCAGAGCTCTCGGCATTGCAGTATGAGTCTCCTTACCTTATTTTCCATTCAGATAAGGTAGTTTTATGTACTACATTAGGATTTCTTCCTAAGGTTGTTTCTTCCTTGCGTCCTAATCCTCCTTCTCAGAAGGAACGACTCTGTGCAATTTGGTCGTGGCCTATGCTTTAAAGTTTTCTCCTGCAGGCGACTAAGGATTTTCGTCAGTCTTTTCTTTGTTTGTGGTTTTCTCAGGAAAACGTAAGGGACAGGAGGCTACGGCTACTTCTCTTTCTTTTTGGCTGAAGAGTATCATACGGTTTGCATATGAGACTGCTGGACAGCAGCCTCCTGAGAGAGTTACGGCTCATTCCACGAGGGCTGTTGCTTCCTCATGGGCATTCACAAATGAAGCTTTTGTGGAATTGCAAGGCTGCAACTTGGTCCTCTCTTCACACTTTTTCAAAGTTCTTCAAAGTTGACACTTTTGCCTCGGCTGAGGCCGCTTTTGGGAGAGAGGTTCTTTAAGCAGTGGTGTCTTCCATTTAGGTTACCTGTCTTGTCCCTCCCGTATCATCTGTGTACTCTAGCTTGGGTATCGAATTCCATTAGTAATTAAGATGATCCGTGGACTCATCGTGTCTTAAAAAAGAAAAGAAAATTTATGCTTACCTGATAAATTTATTTCTTTTTTGACACGATGAGTCCACGGCCCGCCCTGTTCTTTTAGACAGTTTGTGGTTTATTGTAAACTTCAGACAGCTTTGCACCTTGGCTTTTCCTTTCTCTTCCTATCTCTTCCTATCTTCGGTCGAATGACTGGAGTGGGAAGAAAGGAGCTATTTAACAGCTCTGCTGTGGTGCTCTTTGCCACCTTCTGCTGACCAGGAGGTGAATATCCCATTAGTAATTAAGATGATCCGTGGACTCATTGTGTCAAAAAAGAAATAAATTTATCAGGTAAGCATCCATTTTTTTAAGTTTTTTATTTGTGAATAGATTTTGGATTAAAGTTTAAAAAAGTAAAAAAATCTACATTACTATGTCTTGTTAATCTGAGTGTGATCTGTTTTGTGTCCCATTGTCTTTCATCAATACGTTTTCTACTGGTTGCGGGACCTGTGCTTGGCTTCCTGGGTAAAAGTACATTCTGGTGAATTGATTAAGTAATATTCCTTTCCTTGTTTAGTATGAGAGTTAGTAAATGATGTGCTTGCAGTACGGACAGGATATAGGCGCTGAACAGTTTATTTCATTATCTGATAACAACAAGGGGAGTTACAGAAAAGGGGCACACTTGGTTAAGTGCCTGCGAGAGAGCTGTGCAGAGCATATTGTTTTCATGGATGGGGCTATAGTCACAAAATGCTTTCAGTGAGAGTGAGCAGGTGTTGCATGATGGGAAGAGTTAGACAGTACTCGTTATATAATGAGATGACAGGCTAAGGTAATTGCACATGTTCTGTAGATAATGAGCGATTTAGTATCCTGAGATAATTAAAGTGACTTCAGAACAAGTGACCATACAAGCGCAGCGTCACGCTGTGCAGATGTGGTATGATCACTGCACTGTTATAATGTATCTGTAAGGGGACCCTGCAGACCAGGCTATATGATCATAGGGCTTTACACCCTGGTGATGTCGCACTGTGTGCCATTATTATAGAGCTGTTACTGTAGTGTCACACTGTACCATTAGTATAGAGCTGTTACTGTAGTGTCACACTGTACCATTATTATAGAGCTGTTACTGTAGTGTCACACTGTACCATTAGTATAGAGCTGTTACTGTAGTGTCACACTGTACCATTAGTATAGAGCTGTTACTGTAGTGTCACACTGTACCATTAGTATAGAGCTGTTACTGCAGTGTCACACTGTACCATTAGTATAGAGCTGTTACTGCAGTGTCACACTGTACCATTAGTATAGCGCTGTTACTGTAGTGTCACACTGTACCATTAGTATAGCGCTGTTACTGCAGTGTCACACTGTACCATTAGTATAGAGCTGTTACTGCAGTGTCACACTGTACCATTAGTATAGAGCTGTTACTGCAGTGTCACACTGTACCATTAGTATAGCGCTGTTACTGTAGTGTCACACTGTACCATTAGTATAGCGCTGTTACTGCAGTGTCACACTGTACCATTAGTATAGAGCTGTTACTGTAGTGTGACACTGTACCATTAGTATAGCGCTGTTACTGCAGTGTCACACTGTACCATTAGTATAGAGCTGTTACTGTAGTGTCACACTGTACCATTAGTATAGAGCTGTTACTGTAGTGTCACACTGTACCATTAGTATAGAGCTGTTACTGTAGTGTCACGCTGTGTACCATTAGTATAGAGCTGTTACTGTAGTGTCACACTGTGTACCATTAGTATAGAGCTGTTACTGTAGTGTCACACTGTGTACCATTAGTATAGCGCTGTTACTGTAGTGTCACACTGTACCATTAGTATAGAACTGTTACTGTAGTGTCACACTGTACCATTAGTATAGAGCTGTTACTGTAGTGTCACACTGTACCATTAGTATAGAGCTGTTACTGCAGTGTCACACTGTACCATTAGTATAGCGCTGTTACTGTAGTGTCACACTGTACCATTAGTATAGAGCTGTTACTGTAGTGTCACACTGTACCATTAGTATAGAGCTGTTACTGTAGTGTGACACTGTACCATTAGTATAGCGCTGTTACTGCAGTGTCACACTGTACCATTAGTATAGAGCTGTTACTGTAGTGTCACACTGTACCATTAGTATAGAGCTGTTACTGTAGTGTCACACTGTACCATTAGTATAGAGCTGTTACTGTAGTGTCACACTGTACCATTAGTATAGCGCTGTTACTGCAGTGTCACACTGTACCATTAGTATAGAGCTGTTACTGTAGTGTCACACTGTACCATTAGTATAGAGCTGTTACTGCAGTGTCACACTGTACCATTAGTATAGAGCTGTTACTGTAGTGTCACACTGTACCATTAGTATAGAGCTGTTACTGTAGTGTCACTTTACCATTAGTATAGAGCTGTTACTGTAGTGTCACACTGTACCATTAGTATAGAGCTGTTACTGTAGTGTCACACTGTACCATTAGTATAGAGCTGTTACTGTAGTGTCACACTGTACCATTAGTATAGAGCTGTTACTGTAGTGTCACACTGTACCATTAGTATAGAGCTGTTACTGTAGTGTCACACTGTACCATTAGTATAGAGCTGTTACTGTAGTGTCACACTGTACCATTAGTATAGAGCTGTTACTGTAGTGTCACACTGTGTACCATTTAGTATAGAGCTGTTACTGTAGTGTCACACTGTGTACCATTTAGTATAGAGCTGTTACTGCAGTGTCACACTGTACCATTAGTATAGAGCTGTTACTGCAGTGTCACACTGTACCATTAGTATAGAGCTGTTACTGCAGTGTCACACTGTACCATTAGTATAGAGCTGTTACTGTAGTGTCACACTGTACCATTAGTATAGAGCTGTTACTGTAGTGTCACACTGTACCATTAGTATAGAGCTGTTACTGTAGTGTCACACTGTACCATTAGTATAGAGCTGTTACTGTAGTGTCACACTGTACCATTAGTATAGAGCTGTTACTGTAGTGTCACACTGTACCATTAGTATAGAGCTGTTACTGTAGTGTCACACTGTACCATTAGTATAGAGCTGTTACTGTAGTGTCACACTGTACCATTAGTATAGAGCTGTTACTGTAGTGTCACACTGTACCATTAGTATAGAGCTGTTACTGTAGTGTCACACTGTACCATTAGTATAGAGCTGTTACTGTAGTGTCACACTGTACCATTAGTATAGAGCTGTTACTGTAGTGTCACACTGTACCATTAGTATAGAACTGTTACTGTAGTGTCACACTGTACCATTAGTATAGAGCTGTTACTGTAGTGTCACACTGTACCATTAGTATAGAGCTGTTACTGTAGTGTCACACTGTACCATTAGTATAGAGCTGTTACTGTAGTGTCACACTGTGTACCATTAGTATAGAGCTGTTACTGTAGTGTCACACTGTACCATTAGTATAGAGCTGTTACTGTAGTGTCACACTGTACCATTAGTATAGCGCTGTTACTGTAGTGTCACACTGTACCATTAGTATAGAGCTGTTACTGTAGTGTCACACTGTACCATTAGTATAGAGCTGTTACTGTAGTGTCACACTGTACCATTAGTATAGAGCTGTTACTGTAGTGTCACACTGTACCATTAGTATAGAGCTGTTACTGTAGTGTCACACTGTACCATTAGTATAGAGCTGTTATTGTAGTGTCACACTGTACCATTAGTATAGCGCTGTTACTGTAGTGTCACACTGTACCATTAGTATAGAGCTGTTACTGTAGTGTCACACTGTACCATTAGTATAGCGCTGTTACTGTAGTGTCACTGTACCATTAGTATAGAGCTGTTACTGTAGTGTCACACTGTACCATTAGTATAGAGCTGTTACTGTAGTGTCACACTGTGTACCATTAGTATAGAGCTGTTACTGTAGTGTCACACTGTACCATTAGTATAGAGCTGTTACTGTAGTGTCACACTGTGTACCATTAGTATAGAGCTGTTACTGTAGTGTCACACTGTACCATTAGTATATCGCTGTTACTGCAGTGTCACACTGTGTACCATTAGTATAGAGCTGTTACTGTAGTGTCACACTGTGTACCATTAGTATAGAGCTGTTACTGTAGTGTCACACTGTGTACCATTAGTATAGAGCTGTTACTGTAGTGTCACACTGTACCATTAGTATAGAGCTGTTACTGTAGTGTCACACTGTGCCATTATTATAGAGCTGTTACTGTAGTGTCACACTGTACCATTAGTATAGAGCTGTTACTGTAGTGTCACACTGTGTACTATTAGTATAGCGCTGTTACTGTAGTGTCACACTGTACCATTAGTATAGAGCTGTTACTGTAGTGTCACACTGTACCATTAGTATAGCGCTGTTACTGCAGTGTCACACTGTACCATTAGTATAGAGCTGTTACTGTAGTGTCACACTGTACCATTAGTATAGAGCTGTTACTGTAGTGTCACACTGTGTACTATTAGTATAGCGCTGTTACTGTAGTGTCACACTGTACCATTAGTATAGAGCTGTTACTGTAGTGTCACACTGTACCATTAGTATAGAGCTGTTACTGTAGTGTCACACTGTACCATTAGTATAGAGCTGTTACTGTAGTGTCACACTGTACCATTAGTATAGAGCTGTTACTGTAGTGTCACACTGTACCATTAGTATAGAGCTGTTACTGTAGTGTCACACTGTGTACCATTAGTATAGCGCTGTTACTGTAGTGTCACACTGTACCATTAGTATAGAGCTGTTACTGTAGTGTCACACTGTACCATTAGTATAGAGCTGTTACTGTAGTGTCACACTGTACCATTAGTATAGAGCTGTTACTGTAGTGTCACTGTACCATTAGTATAGCGCTGTTACTGCAGTGTCACACTGTACCATTAGTATAGAGCTGTTACTGCAGTGTCACGCTGGGCCATTAGTATAGCGCTGTTCTGTTGCAATAACATTGCTGCACTGTGTCTTCGAGTTATAGTCACCACCCCCTCATTCATTAGAGCCTTGTATTTATACACAAACTCCTTTTTTTTTTACTGTGTGTTTAACCACTTTATAAGTTTGTTTTTTTTGTTCCAGGCACCTCCATTCTGCTCCTGTTTAAGATGTGGTGATAAACAATTTATGTGCAAAACATGTTAGGGAGTTGTTGGAGGACTTAGGATCCTCTTTTTTTTAAATATAGTGATCTCTATCCTAAATAATCTGTTTAGTATAATTGTTTCCTAATAATATGGGTAGACCTTTTAGCCCTTTGTTATACAGAATGTGGTGTTTACTACAGCAGATACACTGCAGTTCAAGCGGCTCTACCTAACAGTATGCATCCCATGGCTGTCACGCACAGTAGTATATTAGTTTCATTGTTTCTGACTATTACATTAAATAATCAATAAAGTCAAGACACTAGCTAATATGTATTTCTCTTGTTAAGTGTATCCAGTCCACGGATCATCCATTACTTATGGAATATATTCTCCTTCCCAACAGGAAGCTGCAAGAGTCCACCCACAGCAAAGCTGCTATATAGCTCCTCCCCTAACTGCCATATTCAGTCATTCTCTTGCAAGCCTCAACATAGATAGGAGGTCGTGAGAGTCTGTGGTGCTTTCTACTTAGTTTATTCTTCAATCAAAAGTTTGTTATTTTTAAATGGCACCGGAGTGTGCGGTTTATCTCAGGCAGTATTTGGAAGAAGAATCTGCCTGCGTTTTTCTATGATCTTAGCAGACGTAACTAAGATCCATTTGCTGTTCTCACACATTCTGAGGAGTGAGGTACTTCAGAGGGGGAATGGCGTGCAGGTTTTCCTGCAGATAAGGTATGTGCAGTAAAATATTTTTCTAGGAATGGAATTGACTAAGAAAATACTGCTGATACCGAAGTAATGTAAGTAAAGCCTTAAATGCAGCGATAGCGACTGGTATCAGGCTTATTAATAGAGATACATACTCTTATAAAAATGTGTTTTAAAACGTTTGCTGGCATGTGTAATCGTTTTTTAACATATGTTTGGTGATAAAACTTATTGGGGCCTAAGTTTTTTCCACATGGCTGGCTTAAATTTTGCATAGAAACAGTTAACTGAAGCTTCCCACTGTTGGCTGTGGCAGTTTGTTGTGTCTGTTTTTAAAAACGTCTATGTCGTTTTTTTTTTTTTTTTGTTTGTTTTTTTATCTGTTTTTTGCATTAAGGGGTTAATCATCCATTTGCAAGTGGGTGCAATGCTCTGTTACCTTATTACATGTACTGTAAAAATTTCGTTTGTTTTACTGCCTTTTTTTCACTGTTTTTCAAATTTTGACAAAATTTGTTTCTCTTAAAGGCACAGTAACGTTTTATATATTTGCTTGTTAACTTGATTTAAAGTGTTTTCCAAGCTTACTAGTCTCATTATTAGTCTGTTCTAACATGTCTAACATAGAGGAAGCTCTGTGTTCATTATGTTTTAAAGCCATGGTGGAACCCCATCTTAGAATGTGTACCAGATGTACTGATTTCATGTTAAACAATAAAGATCATTTTTTGTCTTTAAAAACATTATCACCAGAGGATTCTGTCGTGGGGGTAGTTATGCCGACTAACTCTCCCCACGTGTCAGACCTTTTTGACTCCCGCTTTAGGGACTCACGCTCAAATGGCGCCAAGTACATCAAGGGCACCCATAGCGTTTCTTTTAGCAGGGGATTCTGTCGAGGGGAAAGTTATGCCGACTAACTCTCCCCACGTGTCAGACCCTTCGACTCCCGCTTCAGGGACTCACGCTCAAATGGCGCCAAGTACATCAAGGGCGCCCATAGCGTTTATTTTACAAGACATGGCAAAGGTGGTGAATAATATTCTGGCAGCAGTATTAGTCAGACTACCTGAAATTAAAGGAAAGCAGTTAGCTCTGGGGGTAGATACAGAGCATACAGACGCTTTAAGAACCATGTATGATACTACCTCACAATATGCTTAGTCTGTGGGTGATTTTTTTTGACTTAGGGAAGATGATTTAACCTGATTCTGATATTTCTACATTTAAAATTTATGCTTGAGAACCTCCACTTGTTGCTCAGGGAGGCTTTGGCTGCTCTGAATGAATGTGTACAATCGCAGGGCCAGAGAAATGGTGTAGACTGGATAAATAATATGCAGTGCCGGTGTGTACTGATGTTTTTCCAATACCTAAAGAGGTTTACTAAAATTTTTTTTAATAAGGAATGGGATAGACCAGGTGTGCCGTTCTCTTCCCCTCCTATTTTTTAGAAGAATGTTTTCTAATAGTTACCACCACACGGGACTTCTGGCAGACAGTTCCTAAGGTGGAGAGAAGAGTTTCTACTCTAGCTAAGCGTACCACTACCTCTGACGAGGACAGTTGTGCTTTTTAGATCCAATGGATAAAAAATGTTTATTCAACAGGGTTTTATCCTGCAGCCCCTTGCATACATTGCTTCTGTCACTGCTGCTGCGGCGTTCTGGGTTGAGTCTCTTGATGAGGCTTTACAGTTAAGCGACTCCATTGGATGAATATATTTGACAAGCTTATGCTAGCCAATTCCTTTGTTTTCTGATGCCTTGTTCATTTGACTAGACTAACGGCTAAGAATTCTGTTTTTTACTATACTGGCGCGCAGAGCGCTATGGCTTATATCATGGTCAGCTGTCGTGACTTTAATAAATAAGCTACTTAACTTCCCTTCAAGGGGCAGACCCTATTCGGGCCTGGTTTGAAGGAGATTATTGCTTATATCACTGGAGGAAAAGGTCATGCCCTTCCTCAGGATAGGTCCAAATCAAGGGCCAAAAAAAAAAAAAAAAAAAAAAAAAAAGTCTAATTTTCGTACCTTTTAAAAACTTCAGGGCAGGTGTGGCATCCTCTTCCTCTAAGGCAAAACAAGAGGGAATTTTTGCTCAGTCCAAGGCGGTCTGGAGACAATCGGACCTGGAACAAAGATAAGCAGGCCAAGGAGCCTGCTGCTGCCTCTAAGGCAGCATGAAGGAACGGACCCCTATCCGGTAACGGATCCTATAGGGGGCAGACTTTCATTCTTCGCCCAGGCGTGGGCAAGAGATGCCCAGGATCCCTAGGCATTGGAATTTATATCCCAGAGATATCTTCTGGATTTCAAAGATTCCCCCCCCCAAAAAAGGGGAGATTTCGCCTTTCACAATTATCTGCAAACCAGATAAAGAAGGAGGCATTCTTACATTGTGTACGAGATCCATCCAGTTCCAAGAGAGGAACAGGGACAGAGTTTTTACTCAAATCTGTTTGTGGTTCCCAAGGAGAGGGAACCTTCAGACCTATTTTGGATCTAAAGATCTTAAACAAATTCCTCAGAATTCCGTCATTTAAGATGGAAACTATTCGTACCATCTTAACTATGATCCAGGAGAGTCAATAGAGGACTACAATGGATTTGAAGGATGCTTATCCATCACCATCATTTTTCAGGTTTGCCTTTCTAGACAGGCATTACCAGTTTGTAGCTCTTTCCTTTGGGATATCTACAGCCCCAAGAATCTTTATTGAGGTTCTGGGGTCGCTTTGGCGGTCCTTAGACCGCAGGGCATAGAAGTGGCCCCTTATTTAGACGACATCCTGATACAGGCGTCAAACATCCAAATTGCCCAGTCTCATACGGACGTAGTACTGGCATTTCTGAGATCACATGGGTGGAAAGTGAACAAGGAAAGAGTTCTCTATCCCCAATCTCAAGGGTTTCCCTCCTAGGGACTCTGATAGATTATGTAGAAATGAAAATTTACCTGACGGAAGTCCAGGTTGTCAAAGTTTCTAAATTTCTGCCGTGTTTTTTCATCCCATCCGTGCCCTTCGGTGGCTCAGTACATGAATGAAATCGGCTTAATGGTAGCGGCAAGGGACATAGTACCGTTTGCACGTCTACATTTCAGACCGCTGCAACTATGCATGCTCAGTCAGAGGAACGGGGATTACACAGATTTGTCCCCCTGTTAAACCTGGACCAAGAGACCAGAGATTCTCTTCTCTGGTGACTATGTCGGGTCCATCTGTCCAAGGGTATGACCTTCCGCAGGTCAGATGGGACAATTGTTACAATAGATGCCAGCCTTTTAGGTTGGGATGCAGTCTGGAACTCCCTGAAGGCTCAGGGATAGTGGACTTAGGAGGAGATCCTCCTAATAAATATTCTGAAACTGGGAGTGATATTCCATGCTCTTCAGACTTGGCCTCAGTTAGCAACTCTGAGGTACATCATACTCAGTCGGACAATATACACGACTGTGGCTTACATCAGCCATCAAGGGGGAACAGAAGTTCCCTAGCGATGTTAGAAGTCTTACAATAATTCACTGGACAGAGACTCACTCTTGTCTATCAGCTATCCATATCCCAGGTGTTGAGAACTGGGAGGTGGATTTTCTAAGTCGTCAGACTTTTCTTCCGGGGGAGTGGGATTTCCTCCGGAGGTCAAGACCAAGCAGGAGAGGGCTTTGGTGTTTTTGACAGCGCCTGCGTAGCCACGCAGGACCTGGTATGCAGATCTGGTGGACATGTCATCCTTTCCATCACGGTCTCTGCTTCTGAGACAGGTCCCTCTACCTCAGGGTCCTTTCAACCATCTAAATAGAATCAATCTGAGATGGACTGCCTGGAGACTGAACGCTTGATGTTATCAAAGCATGGCTTCTCCGAGTCAGTCATTGATACCTTAATACAGACATGAAAGCCTGTCTCTAGGAAAATTGAACATAGATATGGTGTAAATATCTGATTGTTATGAATCCAAGGGTTACTCATGGAGTAAAGTCTGGATTCCCAGGATATTATCTTTTCTCCAAGATGTTTTTGAGAAAAGGGTTGTCAGCTAATTCCTTAAAAGGGGACAGATTTTTACTCTGTCTATTTTTTTGCACAAGCGTCTGGCAGGTATTCTAGACGTTCAGGCATTTGGTCAGGCTTTGGTTAGATCCAAGCCTGTGTTTAAAACTGTTGCTCCGCCATGGAGCTTAAACCTGATTCTTAAGGTTCTTCAAGAAGTTCCGTTTGAACCTTTTTTGTTCCATAGATATCAATCTTTATCTTGGAAAGTTCCTTTTGGGTAGCTAATTCCTCGACTCGTAGAGTCTCCAAGTTATCTGTGTTACAATGTGATTCTCCTTATCTGGTCCTTCGTACGGATAAGGTAGTCCTGCGTACCAACCTGGGTTTTTTCCTAAGGTGGTATCTAACAAGTACATCACTCAAGAGATAGTTGTTCCATGCTTGTATCCTAATCCTTCCTCAAAGAAGGAACGTCTATTACACAATATTGGACGTGGTTTGTGCTTTAAAGTTTTACTTACAAGCTACTACAGTTTTCATCAAACGTTCACCTTGTTTGTTGTCTATTCTGGACAGAGGAGAGGTCAAAAGACTTCAGCAGCCTCTCTGTCTTTTTGGTTAAAAAGCATAATTCATTTAGCTTATGAGACTGCTGGACAGCAGCCTCCTGAAGGGATTACAGCTCATTCTACTAGAGCTGTGGTTTTCACTTGGGCCTTTTTTAAATGTGGCTTCTGTTGAACAGATTTACAAGACGGAGTCTTGGTCTGCGCTTCATACTTTTCAAATTTAACAAATTTGATACCTTGCTTCTTCGGAGGCTATTTTTGGGAGAAAGGGTTTTTTACAGGCAGTGGTAACTTCCGTTTAAGTACCTGCCTTGTCCCTCCCATCATCCGTGTACTTTAGCTTTGGTATTGGTATTCCATAAGTAATGGATGATCCGTGGACTGGATACACTTAACAAGAGAAAACATAATTTATGCTTACCTGATAAATTTATTTCTCTTGTAGTGTATCCAGTCCACGGCCCGCCCTGTCACTTTAAGGCAGGTAATTTTTTCATTTGAACTACAGTCACCACTGCACCCTATGGTTTTTCCTTTCTCTGCATGTTTTCGGTCGAATGACTGAATATGGCAGTTAGGGGAGGAGCTATATAGCAGCTTTGCTCTGGGTGGACTCTTGCAGCTTCCTGTTGGGAAGGAGAATATATTCCATAAGTAATGGATGATCCGTGGACTGGATACACTACAAGAGAAATAAATTTATCAGGTAAGCATAAATTATGTTTTTTACTAGAGCATGTGTTTACAACGTACACTGTAATGGACATCAACGCCTTTATGCTATAGAGTTATAATACATGATTATTGAAATCTGGTAGACATTCGGCATTATTATAGCAGTTACACTGCAGCTCAAGTGGTTATTTTTAACACTGTGCACTTTATTAATGTTGATAAAACGCTCTACCTGAGAATTAATTGTTTCAAACATCTATTAATAAAATATATTTCCAGTTGATCATATAGGATAATCATGTATATAATTTGATTATCCTTGGTAAACAAACGGGTCCATAAAATACCAAATGTAAATTTTACTTAGTGTAAAAATGTTTGCATAACTTACAGAAAAAACGTTTTTTCTCTGAGGGTGATAAATCTTTATTTGGGGCCTAGTTTTCCACATGGCTTGTTAGATTACTCCTAGGAGTACTTTTTTAAGGCCCTCTGACATTGAGTGCATGGTGGGAGGGGCCTATTTACGCGCACTTTATGCGCAGTTGATATTCAGACTGAGACATCCAGCTTCCCTAAAGGAGTCCTCTGGCATCTAGGACCACTATAGAGGGTTTTTCTCTTGTAAGGTGTATCCAGTCCACGGATCATCCATTACTTGTGGGATATTCTCATTCCCAACAGGAAGTTGCAAGAGGACACCCACAGCAGAGCTGTAATATAGCTCCTCCCCTAACTGTCATAGCCAGTCATTCTCTTGCAACTCTCAACAAGCTAGGACGTTGTAGAAGAGATAGCTAGTTTATTTTCTTCAATCAAAAGTTTGTTATTTTTAAATAGAACCGGAGTTGTGCTATTTTATCTCAGGCAGTAAATAGAAGAAGAATCTGCCTGAGGTTTCTATGATCTTAGCAGGTTGTAACTAAGATCCATTGCTGTTCTCACATATGTCTGAGGGGATTACACAGATGAGGTAACTTCAGCGAGAGAATGGAGTGCAGTTTATTCTGCTATCAGGTATGTGCAGTTATAATTTTTTCTAGAGATGGAAAACACTAGAAAATGCTGCTGATACCGGATTAATGTAAGTTAAGCCTGAATACAGTGATTTAATAACGTCTGGTATCATGCTTACTCCCAGGGGTAATACCCTTATGATATTGCAATATAAAATGTTTGCTGGCATGTTTAATCGTTTGTATATATGCTTTGGTGATAAAACTTTATTAGGGCCTAGTTTTTTCCACATGGCTGGCTTAAATTTAAACTAGAAACAGTTTCCTGAGGCTTTCCACTGTTGTAGTTTAAAAGTTACAGTTGGTGCAGTTAAAATTACAAACTGTGACATCCAGCTTCCCTCAAAGGCCCTCTGAATGCTATAGGACATCTCTAAAGGGCCCAAAGGCTTTCCAAAGTCGTTTATTGGGGAAGGTAGGGCCACAGCTTGCTGTGGCAGTTGGTTGTGACTGTTAAAAAACGTCTATTTCGTTTTTTGATCCGTTTTTTGAACTAAGGGGTTAATCATCCATTTGCAAGTGGGTGCAATGCTCTGTTAGCCTATTATACACACTGTAAAAATTTCGTTTGATTTACTGCATTTTTTCACTGTTTTTCAAATTCTGACAAAATGTGTTTCTCTTAAAGGCACAGTACCGTTTTTTATATTTGCTTGTTAACTTGATTTAAAGTGTTTTCCAAGCTTGCTAGTCTCATTGCTAGTCTGTATAAACATGTCTGACATAGAAGAAACTCCTTGTTTATTATGTTTAAAAGCCATGGTGGAACCCCCTCTTATAATGTGTACCAAATGTACTGATTTCATTTTATGCAATAAAGATCATTTTCTGTCTTTAAAAATTTTTATCACCAGAAGAATCTGACGAGGGGGAAGTTATGCCGACTAACTTTCCCCACGTGTCAGACCCTTTGACTCCCGCTTAAGGGACTCGCGCTCAAATGGCGCCAAGTACATCTAGGGCGCCCATAGCGTTTACTTTACAAGACATGGCGGCAGTCATGGATAATACACTGTCAGCGGTATTAGCCAGACTACCTGAACTTAAAGGTAAGCGAGATAGCTCTGGGGTGAGACAAAATGCAGAGCATACTGACGCTTTAAGAACCATGTCTGATACTGCCTCACAATATGCAGAAGCTGAGGAAAGAGAGCTTCAGTCAGTGGGTGATGTTAATGACTCAGGAAAGATACCTGATTCTAATATTTCTACATTTAAATTTTAAGCTTGAACACCTCCGCGTGTTGCTTAGGGAGGTTTTAGCTGCTCTGAATGACTGTGATACCATTGCAGTGCCAGAGAAATTGTGTAGACTGGATAAATACTTTGCAGTGCCGGTGTGTACTGATGTTTTTCCAAATACCTAAAAGGTTTACAGAAATTATTAATAAGGAATGGGATAGACCAGGTGTGCCGTTCTCTTCCCTTCCTATTTTTAGAAAAATGTTTACAATAGATGCCACCACACGGGACTTATGGCAGACAGTCCCTAAGGTGGAGGGAGCAGTTTCTACTCTAGTAAAGCGTACTACTATACCTGTCGAGGACAGTTGTGTTTTTTTTTTTAGATCCAATGGATAAAAAATTAGGTTACCTTAAGAAAATATTTATTCAACAAGGTTTTATCCTACAGCCCCTTGCATGCATTGCCCCTGTCACTGCTGCTGCGGCGTACTGGTTTGAGTCTCTGGAAGAGGCTTTACAGGTAGCGACTCAATTGGATGACATACTTGGCAAACTTAGAGCGCTTAAGCTAGCCAATTCTTTTATTCTGATGCCATTGTTCATTTGACTAAACTAACGGCTAAGAATTCTGGTTTTGCTATACAGGCGCGCAGAGCGCTATGGCTTAGATCATGGTCAGCTGACGTGACTTCAAAATCTAAGCTACTTAACATTCCCTTCAAGGGGCAGACCCTATTCGGGCCTGGTTTGAAGGAGATTATTGCTGATATCACTGGAGGAAAAGGTCATGCCCTTCCTCAGGACAGGTCCAAATCTAGGGCCAAACAGTCTAATCTTCGTGCCTTTCGAAACTTCAAGGCAGGTGCGACATCAACTTCCTCTAATGCTAAACAAGAGGGAACTTTTGCTTAATCCAAGACGGTCTGGAGACCAATCCAGACCTGGAAAAAAAGTAAGCAGGCCAAAAAGCCTGCTGCTGCCTCTAAGACAGCATGAATGAACGGCCCCCTATCCGGTAACGGATCTAGAAGGGGGCAGACTTTCACTCTTCGCCCAGGCGTGGGCAAGAGATGTTCAGGATCCCTGGGCGTTGGAAATTTTATCCCAGGGATATCTCCTGGACTTCAAAGCTTCCCCCCCAAAAGGGAGATTTCACCTTTCACAATTATCTGCAAACCAGATAAAGAGAGAGGCATTCTTACACTGTGTACGAGACCTCCTAGTTATGGGAGTGATCCATCCAGTTCCAAAGGAGGAACAGAGACAGGGTTTTTACTCAAATCTGTCTGTGGTTCCCAAAAAAGAGGGAACCTTCAGACCAATTTTGGATCTAAAGATCTTAAGCAAATTCCTCAAAGTTCCATCATTCAAGATGGAAACTATTCGTACCATCCTACCAATGATCCAGGAGGGTCAATATATGACTACAGTGGATCTAAAGGATGCTTATCTTCACATTCCGATACACAAAGATCATCATCGGTTTCTCAGGTTTGCCTTTCTAGACAGGCATTACCAGTTTGTAGCTCTTCCCTTTGGATTAGCTACAGCCCCAAGAATCTTTACAAAGGTTCTAGGGTCGCTTCTGGCGGTCCTAAGGCCGCGGGGCATAGCAGTAGCCCCTTATTTAGACGACATCCTGATACAGGCGTCAAACTTCCAAATTGCCAAGTCTCATACGGACGTAGTACTGGCATTTCTGAGGTCGCATGGGTGGAAAGTGAACGAGGAAAAGAGTTCTCTATCCCCACTCACAAGAGTTTCCTTTCTAGGGACTCTGATAGATTCTGTAGAAATGAAAATTTACCTGACGGAGTCCAGGTTATCAAAGCTTCTAAATTCCTGCCGGGTTCTTCATTCCAATCCGCGCCCTTCGGTGGCTCAGTGTATGGAAGTAATCGGCTTAATGGTAGCGGCAATGGACATAGTGCCGTTTGCACGCTTACATCTCAGACCGCTGCAACTATGCATGCTCAGTCAGTGGAACGGGGATTACACAGATTTGTCCCCTCAACTTAATCTGTACCAAGAGACCAGGGATTCTCTTCTCTGGTAGCTATCTCGGGTCCATCTGTCCAAAGGTATGACCTTTCGCAGGCCAGATTGGACAATTGTAACAACAGATGCCAGCCTTCTAGGTTGGGGTGCAGTCTGGAATTCCCTGAAGGCTCAGGGATCGTGGACTCAGGAGGAGTCTCTCCTTCCAATAAATATTCTGGAACTAAGAGCGATATTCAATGCTCTTCAGGCTTGGCCTCAGTTAGCAACTCTGAGGTACATCAGATTTCAGTCGGACAACATCACGACTGTAGCTTACATCAACCATCAAGGGGGAACAAGAAGTTCCCTATCGATGTTAGAAGTTTCAAATATAATTAGCTGGGCAGAGATTCACTCTTGCCACCTATCAGCTATCCATATCCCAGGTGTAGAGAACTGGGAGGGCGGATTTTCTAAGTCGTCAGACTTTTCATCCGGGAGAGTGGGAACTCCATCCGGAGGTTTTTGCACAACTGATTCATCGTTAGGGCAAACCAGAACTGGATCTCATGGCATCTCACCAGAACGCCAAGCTTCCGTGTTACGAATCCAGGTCCAGGGATCCCAAGGCGACACTGATAGATGCTCTAGCAGCGCCCTGGTCTTTCAACCTGGCTTATGTGTTTCCACTGTTTCCTCAGCTCCCTCGACTGATTGCCAAGATCAAGCAGGAGAGAGCATCGGTGATTCTGATAGCACCTGCGTGGCCATGCAGGACCTGGTATGCAGATCTAGTGGACATGTCATCCTTTCCACCATGGTCTCTGCCTCTGAGACAGGACCTTCTACTTCAGGGTCCTTTCAACCATCCAAATCTAATTTCTCTGAGGCTGACTGCCTGGAGATTGAACGCTTGATTTTATCAAAGCGTGGCTTCTCCGAGTCAGTTATTGATACTTTAATACAGGCACGAAAGCCTGTCACCAGGAAAATTTAACATAGGATATGGCGTAAAAATCTTTATTGGTGTGAATCCAAGGGTTACTCATGGAGTAAGGTCAGGATTCCCAGGATATTATCTTTTCTCCAAGAAGGTTTGGAAAAAGGATTGTCAGCTAGTTCCTTAAAAGGACAGATTTCTGCGCTATCTATTCTTTTGCACAAGCGTCTGGCGGATGTTCCAGACGTTCAGGCATTTTGTCAGGCTTTAGTTAGAATCAAGCCTGTGTTTAAACCTGTTGCTCCACCATGGAGCTTAAATTTTGGTTCTTAAGGTTCTTCAAGGAGTTACGTTTGAACCTCTTCATTCCATAGATATCAAACTTTTATCTTGGAAAGTTCTGTTTTTGGTAACTATTTCCTCGGCTCGTAGAGTCTCTGAGCTATCTGCCTTATAATGTGATTCTCCTTATCTGATTTTTCATACGGATAAGGTAGTCCTGCGTACCAAACCTGGGTTCTTACCTAAGGTGGTATCTAACAAGAATATCAATCAAGAGATTGTTGTTCCATCCTTGTGTCCTAATCCTTCTTCGAAGAAGGAACGTCTATTACACAATCTGGACGTGGTCCGTGCTTTAAAGTTTTACTTACAAGCTACTAAAGATTTTCGTCAAACATCTGCTTTGTTTGTTGTCTAGAGGTCAAAAGGCTTCGGCAACCTCTCTTTCTTTTTGGCTAAGAAGCATAATCCGCTTAGCCTATGAGACTGCTGGACAGCAGCCTCCTGAAAGGATTACAGCTCATTCCACTAGAGCTGTGGCTTTCCACTTGGGCCTTTAAAAATAAGGCTTCTGTTGAACAGATTTGCAAGGCGGCGACTTGGTCTTCGCTTCATACTTTTTCAAAAATTTTACAAATTTGATACTTTTGCTTCTTCGGAGGCTATTTTTGGGAGAAAGGTTTTACGGGCAGTGGTTCCTGCCTTGTCCCTCCCTTCATCCGTGTACTTTAGCTTTGGTATTGGTATCCCACAAGTAATGGATGATCCGTGGACTGGATACACCTTACAAGAGAACACAATTTATGCTTACCTGATAAATTTATTTCTCTTGTGGTGTATCCAGTCCACGGCCCGCCCTGTCATTTTAAGGCAGGTAATTTTTAAATTTAAACTACAGTAACCACTGCACCCTATGGTTCCTCCTTTCTCGGCTTGTTTTCGGTCGAATGACTGGCTATGACAGTTAGGGGAGGAGCTATATTACAGCTCTGCTGTGGGTGTCCTCTTGCAACTTCCTGTTGGGAATGAGAATATCCCACAAGTAATGGATGATCCGTGGACTGGATACACCTCAAGAGAAATAAATTTATCAGGTAAGCATAAATTGTGTTTGTTCCTGCAAAAATCGTGTTTAAGGGCAGGTAGGAGCCACAGCAGAGCTGTGGCAGTGTGTTTGACTGTTTTTTTAACGGTTTTACCGTTTTTCTAATCCGGTTTGGGGCCTAAGGGGTTAATCATCCATTTGCAAGTGGGTGCAATGCTGCTTTAGTCTCTTATACACACTGTAAGTTTACTACTTTTAAACACTGTTTTGCAATTTATGTGCTCTTTATTCCACTTCTCAGCCGTCAGTGGCTCAGTGTATGGAAGTAATCGGCTTAATGGTAGCGGCAATGGACATAGTGCCATTTGCCCGCCTACATCTCAGACCACTGCAACTTTGCATGCTCAATCAGTGGAATGGGGATTACACATATTTGTCCCCTCTGCTAAATCTGGAACAAGAGACCAGGGATTCTCTTCTCTGGTGGCTATCTCGGGTCCATCTGTCCAGGGGAATGAGCTTCCGCAGGCCAGAATGGACTATAGTGACGACAGATGCCAGCCTTCTGGGCTTGGGCGCAGTCTGGAACTCCCTGAAGGCTCAGGGTTCGTGGACTCAGGAGGAAGCCCTCCTTCCGATAAACATTCTGGAACTAAGAGCGATATTCAGTGCTCTTCAGGCTTGGCCTCAGCTAGCTGCGGTCAGGTTCATCAGATTTCAGTCGGACAACATCACGACTGTAGCCTATATCAACCATCAGGGGGGTACAAGGAGCCCCCTGGCGATGTTGGAGGTTTCAAAGATAATTCTATGGGCAGAGGTTCACTCTTGCCATCTCTCAGCTATCCATATCCCAGGAGTAGAGAACTGTGAGGCGGATTTCCTAAGTCGGCAGACTTTTCATCTGGGGGAGTGGGAGGTCCACCCGGAGGTATTTGCCCAGTTGATTCAACTATGGGGCAAACCAGAACTGGATCTCATGGCGTCTCGTCAGAACGCCAAGCTTCCTCGTTACGGGTCCAGGTATCCCAAGGCAGCGCTGATAGATGCTCTAGCAGCGCCCTGGTCCTTCAGCCTGGCTTATGTGTTTCCACCGTTTCCTCTGCTCCCTCGTCTGATTACCAAAATCAAGCAGGAGAGAGCTTCTGTGATTTTGATAGCTCCTGCGTGGCCACGCAGGACTTGGTATGCATAGCTGATGGACATGTCATCCTTTCCATTATGGACTCTGCCGCTGAGGCAGGACCTTGTACTTCAAGGTCCTTTCAAACATCCAAATCTAATTTCTCTGCGTCTGACTGCTTGGAGATTGAACGCTTGATTCTATCAAAGCGTGTTTTTTCCGAGTCTGTCATTGATACTTTAATTCAGGCTCGAAAGCCTGTCACCAGGAAAATCTATCATAAGATATGGTGTAAATATCTTCATTGGTGTGAATCCAAGGGTTACTCATGGAGTAAAGTCAGGATTCCTAGAATCTTATCCTTTCTCCAAGAAGGATTGGAGAAAGGATGGTCTGCTAGTTCCTTAAAGGGACAGATTTCTGCTCTGTCTATTCTTTTGCACAAACGTCTGGCTGAGGTTCCAGACGTTCAGGCGTTTTGTCAGGCTTTAGTTAGAATTAAGCCTGTGTTTAAACCTGTTACTCCGCCATGGAGTCTAAATTTAGTTCTTAAAGTTCTTCAAGGGGTTCCGTTTGAACCTTTGTATTCCATAGATATTAAACTTTTATCTTGGAAAGTTCTGTTTCTGGTAGCTATCTCCTCGGCTCGAAGAGTTTCGGAGTTGTCTGCTTTACAGTGTGATTCCCCTTATCTGATTTTCCATGCAGATAAGGTAGTTTTGCGTGCCAAACCTGGGTTTCTTCCTAAGGTAGTATCTAATAAGAACATCAATCAGGAGATTGTTGTTCCTTCATTAGGTCCTAATCCTTCCTCAAAGAAGGAACGTCTTTTACACAATCTTGATGTGGTTCGTGCTTTAAGGTTTTTTATTTACAAGCTACGAAGGATTTTCGTCAAACATCTGCTTTGTTTGTTGTCTACTCTGGACAGAGGAGAGGCCAAAAGGCTTCTGCAACTTCTCTTTATTTTTGGCTGAGAAGCATAATCCGCTTAGCTTATGAGACTGCTGGCCAGCAGCCTACTGAAAGAATTACAGCTCATTCCACTAGAGCGGTGGCTTCCACATGGGCTTTTAAAAATGAGGCCTCTGTTGAACAGATTTGTAAGGCGGCGACTTGGTCTTTGCTTCACACTTTTTCTAAATTCTACAAATTCGATACTTTTGCTTCTTCTGAGGCTATTTTTGGGAGAAAGGTCTTACAGGCAGTGGTGCCTTCCGTTTAAGTTCTTGCCTTGTCCCTCCCTTCATCCGTGTCCTAAAGCTTTGGTATTGGTATCCCACAAGTAATGGATGAACCCGTGGACTGGATACACCTTTAGAAGAGAAAACAAAATTTATGCTTACCTGATAAATGTATTTCTCTTGTGGTGTATCCAGTCCACGGCCCGCCCTGTCTTTTTAACCTTTTAAAGCCGTTTTGCCGTTCTATTCCTTCATAATTAGACTGGGCTTTAAAGCCGTTATGACGGAATAGAACGTCATAACTAACGGCTGTCCTGAAGCCTTCTGTGCTACAAGGATTTAATCGCGGTCTGGAGGGCGTTCCTAGGATTGTAGGGACGCCCCCCAGATGCGATCCAATAATTGAAATCTCGCGATCGTATGCACGATCGCGTAGTTTCAATTTGTGTACATCGGAACAGTTGTTCCGATGTAGGCACTTTAACCCTGTCACGAAAGGGTTAAGGCAGGTGTTTTTTATTTTTAAACTACAGTCACCACTGCACCCTATAGTTTCTCCTTTTTTCTTGCTTGTCTTCGGTCGAATGACTGGGGGTGGCAGTTAGGGGAGGAGCTATATAGACAGCTCTGCTGTGGGTGTCCTCTTGCAACTTCCTGTTGGGAAGGAGAATATCCCACAAGTAATGGATGAACCTGTGGACTGGATACACCACAAGAGAAATAAATTTATCAGGTAAGCATAAATTTTGTTTTTAAGGAAACACAATTAGCCTACTTGGCTGATACATATTTCTATACATTCTTTTTGTTGCAATTACTTTTGCCAGTCAATTATAGATAACATACTAGTATAATATATCCCACAACCAACTTATACCTAGATGTTGTATGGGTCGTTGATTGTAGACAGTAATTACAAGTGTATCATATCCATATATTCTATAACAGATCTCACAACCACAAGATACCCATTATCTGTCTTGGCACACTTAGTACTGCACTTTTAAGTGTACTATCTTATGCTGAGGCTAGCAATTATTTGACCAATATTGTAATCCTTCTATGGTTTCGTTGTATTTTACTCAACACTCACCTAGTTCCTCTTGAAATACATTGCTATTTGCAACACAGCCAGAATTCTACCCCCATTGGAATCATTTCACTTCAAAATATATTGGATTGAACATCACTGTTGTTTTTAGAGTTGTTCCCCTTTTTTAACTATTAACTAATAAAATTTGTTATTTTAACCTTCCTTCTTTCCCCCCCCCCCCCCCCTTCGTGGTAATCAGTAGTGTTTTTCTAGCTACGTTTGCTTATATTCCTGGACATAGAATCTCTTTTCAGTTGCACTACTTTTGTAGGCTTTGACCTTCTTCCACACTATACAGAATATGTACAGATAATGATATAAATATACAGTATACACTAATTGTCATATAACTACATGTAAGAGACACTACTATACAGAATATATACAGATACTGATATAAATATACAGTATACACTAATTGTCATATAACTGCATGCAATAGACACTACTATACAGAATATGTACTGATATAAATATACAGTATACACAGTATATGTACAAATACTGATCTAAAAATACAGTATAAAAACTTTTTAAAAAAATCACTTAGAAGATCCCAGTTTAGTGCTGTTGATGAGGTTAGGCTAGGACACCCACTTAAAGGAACAGACCCTTCCCTGCATTTGAAAAGATAGATAACATTAATAGGAGCCAGCAGGAATCTGCAGACATCAGTATACATCTGATACTTTGGGGCTTGGTTAGGAGTCTGAAAATCAGCACAATGTTATAAAAAATAAAAAAAGTAAAACTATACATTGTTACAAAACACTCCCAGATGGGCTGTATAAATGCATCATCTGCACAACATTTCTGCTAAGAAAAATCTAGTGTACAATGTCCCTTTTTAAGTAATTTTCTTGTTACTGTTACAGGATTACCCCACTTTTGTTTTATGGCTCTCTAAAGCGTTAAAGGGAAAAAAAATGCCTGTGACCTATATCCATGCAGTTTTCTTAGTTTTTTTGGCACTTGTTTGATTTTTCCAGACATCTTTTGAATGGAAATCTTTATTTAGGCTTTTTTAACTTTGACTTTCTTGCTAATCCCCAGCGATTTCATCATCACTATTTTTGCCCAGCAGTGAGCTTGTCAGTGTTGCACACATTTCTCCTGCTAATTACTCAGTTGTTGCTTTTTGTGGTTTGTTTCTAGTGAGTCATCGTGTTCCCAGCACCTGTGCAGGTTTTTCCAGTTGTATTTCATGACTTTGCAGGAAGCATTTTTTTGAGCTGCTAATTATCTGGGGATTTTTTTATTCGAACAGTCCTGATCTAAATTCATTTTTAGATTATGTTTATATTAATTAAATGCTAGCTTAGATGTTGAGGGGTGATGACCTGAGATTTAGGGCACATTCTTCATACTCCTTTATAGATATATCACACTTCATTATTTGCCTTCATATTGGCAAATCTAACATAATTATCAGAGATTGCCGCCAGTGTAAATGCAACAGATTAAAGCAGGAGGAACAGGGTTGTGATCGGTGTAAATGCAACAGATTAGATCAGGAGGGACAGGGTTGTGATCAGTGTAAATGCAACAGATTAGATCAGGAGGAGCAGGGTTGTGATCAGTGTAAATGCAACAGATTAGATCAGGAGGAGCAGGGTTGTGATCAGTGTAAATGCAGCAGATTAGATCAGGAGGAACAGGGTTGTGATCTGTGTAAATGCAGCAGATTAGATCAAGAGGGACAGGGTTGTGATAAGTGTAAATGCAACAGATTAGATCAAGAGGGACAGGGTTGTGATAAGTGTAAATGCAACAGATTAGATCAAGAGGGACATGGTTGTGATCGGTGTAAATGCAACAGATTAGATCAGGAGGAACAGGGTTGTGATCGGTGTAAATGCAACAGATTAGATCAGGAGGGACAGGGTTGTGATCAGTGTAAATGCATCAGATTAGATCAGGAGGGACAGGGTTGTGATCAGTGTAAATGCAACAGATTAGATCAGGAGGAGCAGGGTTGTGATCAGTGTAAATGCAACAGATTAGATCAGGAGGAGCAGGGTTGTGATCAGTGTAAATGCAGCAGATTAGATCAGGAGGAACAGGGTTGTGATCTGTGTAAATGCAACAGATTAGATCAAGAGGGACAGGGTTGTGATCAGTGTAAATGCAACAGATTAGATCAGGAGGAGCAGGGTTGTGATCAGTGTACATGCAATAGATTAGATCAGGAGGGGGCATGGTTGTGATCGGTGTAAATGCAACAGATTAGATCAGGAGGGACAGGGTTGTGATCAGTGTAAATGCAACAGATTAGAGCAGGAGGAACAGGGTTGTGATCGGTGTAAATGCAAAGGATTAGAGCAGGAGGAACAGGGTTGTGATCAGTGTAAATGCAACAGATTAGAGCAGTAGGGACAGGGTTGGATCGGTGTAAATGCAACAGATTAGGGCAGGAGGAACAGGCCCAACTGTGTACTAGTGCTGCTTATTGGATCAGATTCAGCTTCCAATCCACATTGGGTGAGCCAATGACAAGTCATATATTTGTAACCAGCTAGCTCCCAGTAGCGCATTGCTCCCTCGGAGCCTGCCCCAGTAGTAGCGCGTTGCTCTCTCTGAGCCTGCCCCAGTGGTAGCACGTTGCTCTCTCTGAGCCTGCCCCAGTGGTAGCGCGTTGCTCTCTCTGAGCCTGCCCCAGTGGTAGCGCGTTGCTCTCTCTGAGCCTGCCCCAGTGGTAGCGCGTTGCTCTCTCGGAGCCTGCCCCAGTGGTAGCGCGTTGCTCTCTCGGAGCCTGCCCCAGTGGTAGCGCGTTGCTCTCTCGGAGCCTGCCCCAGTGGTAGCGCGTTGCTCTCTCGGAGCCTGCCCCAGTGGTAGCGCGTTGCTCTCTCGGAGCCTGCCCCAGTGGTAGCGCGTTGCTCTCTCGGAGCCTGCCCCAGTGGTAGCGCGTTGCTCTCTCGGAGCCTGCCCCAGTGGTAGCGCGTTGCTCTCTCGGAGCCTGCCCCAGTGGTAGCGCGTTGCTCTCTCGGAGCCTGCCCCAGTGGTAGCGCGTTGCTCTCTCGGAGCCTGCCCCAGTGGTAGCGCGTTGCTCTCTCGGAGCCTGCCCCAGTGGTAGCGCGTTGCTCTCTCGGAGCCTGCCCCAGTGGTAGCGCGTTGCTCTCTCGGAGCCTGCCCCAGTGGTAGCGCGTTGCTCTCTCGGAGCCTGCCCCAGTGGTAGCGCGTTGCTCTCTCGGAGCCTGCCCCAGTGGTAGCGCGTTGCTCTCTCGGAGCCTGCCCCAGTGGTAGCGCGTTGCTCTCTCGGAGCCTGCCCCAGTGGTAGCGCGTTGCTCTCTCGGAGCCTGCCCCAGTGGTAGCGCGTTGCTCTCTCGGAGCCTGCCCCAGTGGTAGCGCGTTGCTCTCTCGGAGCCTGCCCCAGTGGTAGCGCGTTGCTCTCTCGGAGCCTGCCCCAGTGGTAGCGCGTTGCTCTCTCGGAGCCTGCCCCAGTGGTAGCGCGTTGCTCTCTCGGAGCCTGCCCCAGTGGTAGCGCGTTGCTCTCTCGGAGCCTGCCCCAGTGGTAGCGCGTTGTTATATTTGCAGGCTTTAGATGTGCAGGCTGTTATATTTGCAGGCTCGGGCTTTTATATTTGCAGCCTAGGGCTGTTATATGTTTAGGATATAGATGTGCAGGCTGTTATTATTGCGGGGTATAGATGTGCAGGCTGTTATTATTGCGGGATATAGATGTGCAGGCTGTTATTATTGCGGGGTATAGATGTGCAGGCTGTTATTATTGCGGGGCATAGATGTGCAGGCTGTTATTATTGCGGGGTATAGATGTGCAGGCTGTTATTATTGCGGGGTATAGATGTGCAGGCTGTTATTATTGCGGGGTATAGATGTGCAGGCTGTTATTATTGCGGGGTATAGATGTGCAGGCTGTTATTATTGCGGGGTATAGATGTGCAGGCTGTTATTATTGCGGGGTATAGATGTGCAGGCTGTTATTATTGCGGGGTATAGATGTGCAGGCTGTTATTATTGCGGGGTATAGATGTGCAGGCTGTTATTATTGCGGGGTATAGATGTGCAGGCTGTTATTATTGCGGGGTATAGATGTGCAGGCTGTTATTATTGCGGGGTATAGATGTGCAGGCTGTTATTATTGCGGGGTATAGATGTGCAGGCTGTTATTATTGCGGGGTATAGATGTGCAGGCTGTTATTATTGCGGGGTATAGATGTGCAGGCTGTTATTATTGCGGGGTATAGATGTGCAGGCTGTTATTATTGCGGGGTATAGATGTGCAGGCTGTTATTATTGCGGGGTATAGATGTGCAGGCTGTTATTATTGCGGGGTATAGATGTGCAGGCTGTTATTATTGCGGGGTATAGATGTGCAGGCTGTTATTATTGCGGGGTATAGATGTGCAGGCTGTTATTATTGCGGGGTATAGATGTGCAGGCTGTTATTATTGCGGGGTATAGATGTGCAGGCTGTTATTATTGCGGGGTATAGATGTGCAGGCTGTTATTATTGCGGGGTATAGATGTGCAGGCTGTTATTATTGCGGGGTATAGATGTGCAGGCTGTTATTATTGCGGGGTATAGATGTGCAGGCTGTTATTATTGCGGGGTATAGATGTGCAGGCTGTTATTATTGCGGGGTATAGATGTGCAGGCTGTTATTATTGCGGGGTATAGATGTGCAGGCTTTTATTATTGCGGGGTATAGATGTGCAGGCTGTTATTATTGCGGGGTATAGATGTGCAGGCTGTTATATTTGCAGGATATAGATGTGCAAGCTGTTATAATTGCATGTTAGGGCTGTTATATTTGCAGGCTTTAGATGTGCAGGCTGTTATATGTGCAGGCTAGAGCTGTTATATTTGCAGGCTTTAGATGTGCAGGCTGTTATATTTGCAGGCTCGGTCTGTTATATTTGTAGGCTATAGATGTGCAGGCTGTTATATTTGCAGGCTCGGGCTGTTATATTTGCAGGCTATAACTTGTGTCCCGTAGCTTTTCTATACAAAACTTTATTCCTAATCCAGCATGTAACACTGCTTATGTATTTTGTGTAAAAGGAATGGTGCTGGCAATACCAAGATTTACTTAAAGGGACACTAAACCCAAAAATTTTCTTTCATGATTCAAGTAGAGAATACAATTTTAAACAACATTCCAATTTACTTCTATTATCTAGTTTGATTCATTATTTAGCTATCCTTTGTTGAAGAAATAGAAATGCATATGGGTGAGCCAATCATATGAGGCATCTATGTACAGCAACCAATCAGCAGCTACTGAGCCTATCTAGATATGCTTTTCAGCACAGTATATCAAGAGAATAAAGCAAATTAGATAATAGAAGTAAATTAGAAAGTTGTTTAAAATTGCATGCTCTTTCTAAATCATAAAAGAAAAAATTTGTGTTTCATGTCCCTTTAAGGCAAACATGAGAATAGATAATCCCTTTACAAATTATAGCAAGGTTAACATATCTATCAAACAAAAGGGCTAGAGGAAATAGGACAAGAAAGGAAGAGCCGTCACAAGTAAACAGGAGAAGGGAAATGGATAATCAGTGAGGCGGAAGCTGACGCATCCAAGCGCGGCAATTTCTTATTAGTATCTTATTGTCTAATTCCTTTTGGCCCTGTTGTATTATTATTGAAGTGAATACCTGATGTAAGCAAGATTATTATCCAGCACAATAAACGAATGGCCGGTGTTGCTTTCAGGGTGCGGCTCCTGAATTCCTTTGGTGTGTGGTTTGGGGGGAGGTTGTTGGATCTCTCACTTAATATAAACATTGGTGCATAGCAGACCGAGGTTATGTAGAATCTGCACCGTGTGCGGTTACAGTCTTATGTGGCTCATACAGCTGTTACTTTTGTGCATAAAATCACAATTCGCTTAAAGCATCTTTTTCTACAGATTTGCTATTTTTGTGACTAGAACTGGATATAAAAGCCTTTCATTCTGTCTGACTTTTAGGTATAAAACCCACAAGGAAATGCATCTGAAAGGGACATAAAACCCAGACATTATTTTGTTATTTATTTGAGCCCCTCTTTCTTGTAATGTAACTCCGAAAATATTTTCCACTCTCCCAGAGGCTACAGCAGTGCCGCACCCTTTACACCCTAACTGTTGTCACTGGTTCCAAAAACTATTTGCACTTATATCAAAAAGGTCAAGTGGCTGTTTGTTAAAATTCTTCTTGGCTGCAAGTGGTTAAATGGACAATGTACAGGCAAGAAGCTGAAAATAGTTTGTTGTGTTCAAAGTTGCTGCAGGAAAACGCTTTCAAATTGGCTGTGCGCTCTCTCCTAGCCTAACTTGGAGGTTGATTTTAGTTTGCACATCAGTTTGACAGTTTTGGTCAGAGATGCACCTTTAAACTGACGTGAATAATTTATTTAACACTAAATCGTAAAACATCTGAATTAAAAATAAATGTATTGAAATTATCCCATCGTCATTTTGTTGGCACAATTTGCATAGTTATTTCTCTGCTTATGTCCTCTGCTGAGGCTAGTTTATGGATATAAACTAGCTCCTGCACTGATAAAACAATCACTGAGTAGTATGTTGCAGGGTTTGGCTTGTAAATCTGTAATGTACACTTCCATTTCTCTTGGGAATTGGAAAATCCACAATATTCTGCCTCAACTTTATTATAAAAATAGACAAAAAAATGAAAAAAAAAAAATCTAAGTTGTGGATTTTTTTAAACTACATCTAATTAAACATTTTGTAGGAAACTCAAGAAGTGTATTTTAAGTCATTTATTGTGGGGGGAAAAAGACAGAAATTGATGATAAAAATTTGTTTTGTTTTTTGGTGTAACAATCTCTAACACAGTAGTGGGCACATCCTGTTAGTTTGGCCTCCTAAAATGTTACTTCTGTCTCTAAAATATTTTAAGGGTTTAATGTACTTATACAAACATTATTTCTACTTTGTGGGTACCCCCCCCCCCCCGTGACTGGTGATGGCCAAAAATACTCATTACTGGATCTCTCTGCACTGCAAAAGAAACACTATCCAGATTAATGTGATCAAACAACCTTGGGATACTAAATAAATTGAATCTTTAAACTGGATCAAAGTGTCCAATTAAGGCAAAAAAAAGAAAAATTCTACAGTTCTTTTAAATGGTTATGAGTTTGAGTAAAATTAAAAGGCTTATTCTATGGCTTGTTCTATGACCTGGTTTCCACCTGGGAGTAGCATTTTTTTTGCCCAATTGTGCTTTTCGCAGAGGAGAACTTTCCTGAAGTGTATCAGTCTAATTCTGCATAACAAGATCAGACCAGCATCGAAATACCAGGCAATTCTCCTCTGAACAAGGTAAACGGCAACCCCAGATGATCTCTTTGTCCTCCTTTGGGCCTCGTCAGTGAGGTGCAGCCATATCCATCTAAGCACATTGGGCAAGGAGGCCACCACGTCTGGTTTCCCCTATCACCCTTAGGGAGACTTTCCCCAGGGTTATAATACAAACAGAAGGAGAAGCAGTCTGGCAGGAACGAACAACTCAGTGACTTGTTCTATGATCCAGTCACCACCAGGGAGTAGCTTCTTTTTGTCCAACTGGGGTTGCTGTTTCCCTTGTTCAGAGGAGAATTGCCTGGTATTTTGGGGCTCAACTTAAGAGCCGGCCCATTTTTTGTTCAGAACCTGGGTTATGCTTGCTTATTGGTTTGCTAAATGTAGCCACCAATAAGCAAACACTATCCAGGGTGCTGAACATAAAATGGTCTGGCTTCTAAGCTTTACATTCCCGCTTTTTAAATAAAGATAGCAAGCAAACAACGAAAAATTGATAGGAGTAAATTAGAAAGTTGCTTAAAATTGCTGCTCTATCTGAATCATTAAAGAAAAACATTGGGTTTAGTGTCCCTTTAAGGACTCGTTGGTAAACCTTAGTGCTAGACTGTATAAGTAATCTGCTCTAAAATGAATCTCCCTCATATTTATTGGCTTTATTAAACTGTGATTTTAATGCTTTAGGCTCTAGGGGCTATTGATGTGCTGGAGGTCCCCACTGACCCTAAAGGTATGTGCTTTGTGCTACTCCCCTGGGCTATAAACCATTAGCTTACAGAGGCAGCTCTTTGAATCTCGGAAAACTGATTTTTATTTTCTGTAAAGCTTGAAAATTGTCCAATTTAGTCCATTGAGATCTAGCTCTAGCAACTTAGGGGTTAATTCTACATCTGAGCAGATTACATAATGCAGCCCTGAGTGTTTAGGCGCTGCGTGTAGGAGGAGGGGGCGACTTCTAATTTGAGAGCCAGCACATATAAATAATTCTAATAAAAATGAGCTGGGAGTTGGTGTTAGAAGGATAGAGACTTACAATTGTTTTATTACATCGGAAATAGCAGCCCTGTGTCCAGAAGACCAAATGCTGTAACATATCGTAGCTACCGATTCATTTTGTAGATTTACCAGATCTAAGGCAGCTTCTGTATTTCTAACGGAGTTCCTCTGCCTGGTACAAGGTGCTGACATCTTTATAGCAGTACATGAGATCCCTCTCACCCAGTAAATCACCAGCGGATTGCTAACAAATACTGGCCTTGAAATGACTTTCATTCAGTATCCGCATACTGGGATAGATTTAGTGAGGCTGCTGAGCAACCTGTTAGTAAAAGTGACCTCATATTAAGCCTCGCTACACCCGTGTTTCTGAGTGTATCTTTGTGGATGCTTCTGCCATTAATAACTATATTTGCCTCTCATGGACCTTTTGCTAACTGGATAAGACAACTACACGGTTCAATTAAATGTCTTTAGGTGTAGAATATTCATGTGTCTGTTTAGAAGTGTAACTGGCATGTGGTTATTAAAGGCGCCTGTGTCTGTGGGTGCATACAGATGTGTAGCACATGGTTATAAAAGGCGCCTCTCTGGGTGCATACAGATGTGTGTGTGTATGGCATGTGGTTATTAAAGGCGCCTGTATCTGTGGGTGCATACAGATGTGTGTGTGTGTATGGCATGTGGTTATTAAAGGCGCCTGTGTCGGTGCATACAGATGTGTGTGAGTGTGTATGGCATGTGGTTATTAAAGGCGCCTGTGTCTGTGGGTGCATACAGATGTGTGGCACATGGTTATTAAAGGCGCCTCTCTGGGTGCATACAGATGTTTGTGAGTGTGTATGTATGGCATGTGGTTATTAAAGGCGCCTGTGTCTGTGGGTGCATACAGATGTGTGGCACATGGTTATAAAAGGCGCCTCTCTGGGTGCATACAGATGTGTGTGTGTGTGTGTGTGTGTGTATGGCATGTGGTTATTAAAGGCGCCTGTATCTGTGGGTGCATACAGATGTGTGTGTGTGTATGGCATGTGGTTATTAAAGGCGCCTGTGTCGGTGCATACAGATGTGTGTGAGTGTGTATGGCATGTGGTTATTAAAGGCGCCTGTGTCTGTGGGTGCATACAGATGTGTGGCACATGGTTATTAAAGGCGCCTCTCTGGGTGCATACAGATGTGTGTGTGTGTATGGCATGTGGTTATTAAAGGCGCCTGTGTCGGTGCATACAGATGTGTGTGAGTGTGTATGGCATGTGGTTATTAAAGGCGCCTGTGTCTGTGGATGCATACAGATGTGTGGCACATGGTTATTAAAGGCGCCTCTCTGGGTGCATACAGATGTGTGTGGCATGTGGTTATTAAAGGCAACTGTGTGTCTATTGGTGCATACAGCTCAGTGTGGCATGTGGTTATTAAAGGCAACTGTGTGTCTATTGGTGCATACAGCTCAGTGTGGCATGTGGTTATTAAAGGCCACTTTGTGTGTGTCTATTGGTGCATACAGCCGAGTGTGGCATGTGGTTATTAAAGGCCACTCTGTGTGTCTATCGTTGCATACAGCTGTGTGTGTGGCACATGGTTATTTGGGGCTATTGTGTCTATCGGTGCATACTGGTGTGTGTGGTTATTAGGGATGACTGTCAGTCTATCGGTGCATACAGCTAAACTCCAAGAAGTGATACAGCAGAAAGTGTCACAGGTGCACGTGAAAACCAGGGTTTACTGCCAGTCCCCCAGAAAGTGGCAAATCACAGATGGTCCACTGCACAAACTACTATCTTCCTGTAGCAGCAGCTCACATGTGCATACAGCTGAGTGTAGCACATGGTTATTAGGGGCAGGGCCGGCCTTTGGGGTGTGCGACCTGTGCGGTTGTACAGGTTTCAACACCCCAGATGGTGCCGCTCCCCAGTGGCAACTCCAGGACTAGGTCTTTCAGTGTTGTCAGGGGCAACACCAGAGCCGCAATTTTCAGCATCTGTAATAATTCCAACGGCTCATCTCTCCCAGCCAGAGAAGACCGCAGCTGTTTTATGGATGCCGCTATGCTGGATGATAGGGGATCTCACAAGACTAGATAGGTTACCTATGTAACCAAACTAATTACGGTGTATGAGTGGCAGGCATTTTCTCATATCCCACATAGGATGCTTTGTGATTGGCCGTGACGTCTAGTGGAGGTGTTGCCTAAACTTTGTGACACTTGTGAGCATCCCCGTTAGTTCTTTATAAATACCAAGTGACTGTAACACATTGTTGTGTGGATCTGAATGAAAGGTTTATATTATATAGAGCTCAGGATCACTGGTTAACTTCTAACCGCCACTGATCCAGTGTCTCTCTTATATATAAAGTGTGTGTGTATATATACAGTTTTATATAGAAAGCGCTCAGGGTCATGTGAAAGCCCCTTGTATCACCTCTCGTATAAAGTGTGTGTATAGAATACTCTTTATTCCAATTAAAATAAAATGGTTTTGGACGTGGTTATTAGGGGTGACTGTGTCTATCGGTGCATACAAATGTCTTTGTGTTACACATGGTTATTAGAGACGACTGTTTAGTGATGTGTACAGTTGTGTGTGTGTGTGTGGCACATGGTTATTAGGGGCGACTGTCTATCGGTGCATACAGATGTATGTGTCACACGGTTATAAGGGGCAACTGTCATTTAGTGCATACAGATGTGCATGTGTGACACATGGTTATTAGGGGTGACTGTCATACAGGTGTGTGTAACAGATGGTTATTAGGGCCCACTGTGACTATCGGTGCATACAGATGTGTGCGTGTGAGACACGTGGTTATTAGGGGCGACTGTGTCTATTGGTGCATACAGATGTGCGTTTGTGTAGCACAGGGTTTTTAGGGGCGACACACTCTATTATTGTTTATTGATAAGAATGTCACATGACATTACTAGATGTGAGGGTCAAAGGTTATGTGCTCCCATGTGCAGAAACAATTTTTCTTTCCTAAGATATGGTGAGTCCACGGCTTCAGTAATTACTGTTGGGAATATCACTCCTGGCCAGTAGGAGGAGGCAAAGAGCACACAGTCATTCTCTTTGCCTTCGGTGCATGGAGGAGGTGAAGTTTAGGTGTCTGAAGAAAAACTTTGATTTCATCTACAAGCAAGTTTTGGGGTATAGCCGTATTCCACGTCATTCCTTGCTGTCGGGTAGTGGTGGCTTTAAAGCAGTTAGGAACTTGTAAAGAGGTACTTACTGCGTTTTCCTAACAATTGCTGCCCTAGTTTAGAAAGCTAGAGTTGGCTACTCGGTTCTTTCTTTTTCAAAGATCTCTGTGAGGAACTGTGTCCTCTAATACCTTGTAATTGTCTACATGCTGGATAGCAGAGCAGGTAACTGCTTTTTCTTCCAGTTGGGGAGACCATGCACGTAAATTAAAAACACTGTTTTTTTTATTGGGACATAGATAATCCTGTTGTATGGGTTACACTGGGGCTTGAAGCAGGCACTGTAGCATGTGTGAGACTAACATTTAAACTCTTAAAAAGAAAGGGTAAAATGTTTTTATTAGGCTTTATTTTCTGACACATATTTACTTAATAAAGCAATACAAGTTTAAACTGAAAGTAGGGCTGCATTTTCTATTTCAGCAGCTTATTCATTTCCCCTTTGCTTTAAAATAAACCGATGCAACATTTTAAACTGTCAGGTTTGAAAAAACTGTTATTTCTGGTACTCAGCAATAATTTGAGCTCGGCTGTTGCTTCATAATGTTTCTGAGGAAAAAGTTATTTTTCTCCATTTCTGGGTGATCCGGTCTTAATTGGTAGCGGTAAGGCACATCAGTAATTGAGATGGGGGGTTGTCTGAGGGGTATTTTAGAAGTTTATTTGATTTTTATTGTTTTTTCTTAACTTTTCTCACATAATTTTAGCAGGGCATCGATCCTAATTTGGGATAACATTTAAAGTGTATTTTTTGCTTGGCTTATTTTAATTGAATATTAAAATCTTTGAAACTTATCTGTACAGTATATTTACTGTTTCACAACATGTCTGATATGGAGCAAGAGCCTGCTCTCATAAATTCATGCTTATTATGTTTTAGATGCACAAATTGCAGCTCCTATGCAATTTTGTTCTTCATGTGTCAAGAAAAACTTTCAAAATAAAGGTAACATTTTTGAGCCTAATGTCTCTAAAGATGATGCTGTTAAAATAATACCTCAGCTTTCTCCTGCTACGTCCCAAGCCTCAATGGCGCCACATGCAGTGCCCTGTGGTTCCTCTATAACTCCTAGTGGAGTTTATTTAAAAGCAGAAATTGCTGCCCAGTTATCTTCAGCGGTATCTGCGGAATTAGCTGCCATTTCCAGATTACAGGGGAAACGCAAGAGGAAATTCAGAAAGTAAGGTGCCTTTCCTCAGTTCTGCTTCCGAAGTTGCCCTTTCTCATAAATCTGATGAGGAAGATACATCTGGACTTTCTGAGGGTGAAATCTCAGATTTCGACAGTATAATGCCTTCTTCTGAGACTGAGGTGGTATCCTTCAGATTTAAGCTTGAACACCTTCGTGTATTGTTAAAGGAGGTTTTAGCTAATTTTAGATGACTCCGATACCTCTGTCGTTGTCACTCCTAAGAAATCTAGTAAACTTAATAGTTTCTTTGATGAACCTTCCACTTCGGAGGTTTTTCCTGTGCTAGGCAGATTATCTCACAGGGATGGGAGAAAGACCCTTGGTATACTGCACCCAAAGTTGAAGGGGCCATTTCCACTCTGGCTAAGAAAACCATTATTCCTATTGAGGATAGCTGCTCTTTTAAGGATCCGATGGATAAGAAGCTGGAGGTTTATTTGAAAAAGATTTATGTTCATCAAGGTCTCCAATGGCAACCTGCGGTGTGTATTACCACCGTGACTAGTGTGGCATCTTATTGGTTCGATGCCTTGTCTGATTCTCTTCAAGTAGAAACTTCCTTGGATGAAATTCAAGATAGGATTAAAGCTCTTAAATTGGCCAATTCCTTAATTGCAAATGCCATTTTACAGGTTGTTAGACTAGGAGCTAAAACTTCTAGTTTCGCTGTCCTAGCCCGCAGGGCATTATGGTTGAAATCCTGGTCTGCGGACGTTTCCTCTAAAGGTAAGCTTTTGACGATTCCTTACAAGGGCAAAACCTTGTTTGGACCCGGTTTGGCAGAAATTATCTCTGATATTACTGGTGGAAAAGGGTCTTTTCTACCTCAAGATAAGAAGAATAGGCCTAAAGGACGAGTAATTTTCGTTATTTTCGTAACTTCAGAGGAAAGCCTTCCCCTTCTTCCAAGCAGGAACAATCCAAGTCTTCTTGGAAACCCAATCAGTCTTGGAACAAGGAGAAACAATCAAAGAAACCCGCAGCTGATTCCAAATCCGCATGAAGGGTTTGCCCCCGATCTAGGATCTGATCAGATGGGGGGCAGACTTTCTCAGTTCTCTAAAGCCTGGACACGAGATGTCCCAGATCCCTGGACTGTCGACATGGTATCCCAGGGTTACAAATTGGAATTCAAGACTTTTCCTCCCAGAGGCAGATTCCATCTCTCAAGATGATCTGCAGGCCAGATAAAGAGACAGGCATTTTTGAAATGTATACAACATCTTTCCTCCCTGGGAGTGATAGTTCCAGTGCAGGAACAGGGTCTCGGGTTCTACTCCAACCTATTTGTGGTTTCCAAAAAAGAAAGATCTTTCCGTCCCTTTCTAGACTTGACATGTCTAAACAAGTTTCTCAAAGTTCCATCCTTCAAGATGGAGAATATACACTCCATTCTTCCTTTAGTACAAGAGGGTCAGTTCATGACAATCATAGACCTAAAGTATACATACCTTCATATTCCTATTCACAGGGACCATCACAGATTCCTGAGATTTGCCTTTCTGGACAAACCTTTCCAATTTGTGGCCCTTCCATTTGGTCTAGCCACGGCTCCCAGAATTGTTTTAAAGGTTCTGGGGGCTCTTTTGGCAGTGATCCGTTCATGTGGAATTGCTGTGGCACCCTACCTGGACAACATATTGGTTCAGGCGCCATCTTTTCAACAAACAAAATCTCACACAGAGATATTGTTGTCTTTTCTTCATTCCCACATATGGAATTTGATTCTGGAAAGAAGCTCCCTTTCCCCTGCTACAAGAGTAGTGTTCTTAGGGACCATAATAGATTCTCTATTGATGAAGATTTTTCCTCTTGCCTCTCTCTTCAGGCTACTGCTTATCATTCAGTGGCTCAATGTATGGAGGTAATCAGTCTGATCGTAGCTTCCATGGACATCATTCCTTTTGCTCAATTCCATTTGAGAGCTCTCCAGTTGTGCATGCTCAGACATTGGAATGGCAACCATGCGGATTCATCTCAGAGAATAGAGTTAGATCAGTCGTCAAAGGACTCTCTCTCCCATGGTGGATTTCTCAGGAACATCTGTCTCAAGGCACTTGTTTTCGGAGACCTTCCTGGGTAATCGTGACCACGGACGCCAGCCTTCTGGGCTGGGGAGCAGTTTGGAACTCGTTAAAAGCTCAGGGCCTTTGGACTCGGGTGGAGTCTGCTTTTCCCATTAACATCTTGTAGTTGAGGGCGATTTACAATGCTCTATTGGCTTTGCCTTAGTTCTCCTCAGCCCAGTTTATCAGGTTCCAGTCAGACAACATAACCTCTGTGGCTTACATCAATCACCAGGGAGGAACTCAGAGTTCCTTAGCCATGAAGGAGGTTACTCGGATTTTTCAGTGGGCAGAGACCCACAATTGCTGTCCATCTGCCATCCACATTCCAGGAGTAGACAACTGGGAAGTGGATTTTCTGAGCAGAGAGACTTTTCATCCTGGGGAGTGGGAACTCCATCCGGAGGTGTTTTCCAGCTTAGCCCTCAAATGGGGGGTGCCGGAGTTAGATTTGATGGCGTCCCATCAGAATGCCAAACTTCCAAGGTACGGTTCAAGTTCAAGAGATCCGCAGGCAGTTCTGATATATGCTCTGGTGGTTCCTTGGGTTTTCAGGTTGGCATACCTGTTTCCTCCGTTTGCTCTCCTTCCAGAAGTCATTGCTCATATCAAACAGGAGAGGGCGTCGGTGATTCTAATAGCCCCGTTGCCTCGCAGGATTTGGTTTGCAGACTTAGTGGAGATGTCATCTCTCCCACCTTGGAGACTACCTCCGAGGAAGGACTTCCTGATTCAGGGTCCCTTCCTTCATCCAAATCTCATTTCTCTGAAGCTCACAGCTTGGAGATTGAACGCTTAATTCTGTCTAAGCGTGGATTTTCTGAGTCGGTCATTGAGACCATGATTCAGGCTCGTAGTCCTGTTTCTAGAAAGATTTACCATAAGATATGGCGTAAATATCTTTATTGGTGTGAATCCAAAGGCTACACTTGGAGTAGAATTAGAATTCCTAGAATTTTATCTTTTCTTCAGGAATGCCTGGAGAAGGGAAGGGTCAGATTTTTGCTTTATCATAAACGTTTGGCGGATGTGCCAGATGTGCAATCTTTTTGTCAGGCCTTGGTCAAAATCAGGCCTGTCGTTATGTTGGTTGCTCCTCCTTGGATCCTAACCTTGTTCTTAAAGTTTTACAGCTGGCTTCATTTGAGCCGTTGCATTCCTTAGACATTAAGTTGTTATCTTGGAAGGTTTTGTTTTTTGTTGCTATCTATTCTGCTCGAAGAGTCTTGTAACTCTCAGCTCTGCAGTGTGATTTCCTGTATCTTATTTTTCATGCTGATAAGGTGGTTCTTCGTACTAAGTTAGGTTTCCTTCCTAAGGTTGTTTCTAATAGAAATATCAATCAGGAAATTGTTGTTCCCTCTCTGTGTCCTAATCCTTCTTCTTCCAAAGAACGTTTTGGATGTTGTACGTGCTCTTAAATTCTACTTACAGGCGACTAATGATTTTCGCCAGTCCTCTGCCCTCTTTGTCTGTTTCTCTGGGAAACGTAAAGGTCAGAAAGCTACTGCTGCTAGTCTTTCTTTTTGGTTACGAAGTATAATTTGTTTGGCTTATGAGACTGCTGGACAGCAGCCTCCTGAGAGAATTACGGCTCATTCCACAAGAGCTGTTTCTTCTTCTTGGGCTTTCAAAAATGAAGCTTCTGTGGAACAAATTTGCAAGGCTGCAACTTGGTCTTCTCTACATACTTTTTCCAAATTTGATATTTGATCTTTTGGGAAAAAGGTTCCTCAAGCGGTGGTGCCTTCTGTTTAGGACCGCCTGTCTTGTCCCTCCCTATTTATCCGTGTCTTCTAGCTTGGGTATTGGTTCCCAACAGTAATTACTCAGGCCGTGGACTATAGCTGCTATAAAGCTCTCTGCAAACTGTTTCAACACGTTTGTGAAAGCAGCACAGCAAATCACAATAATAAATCCTATAACATTAAAGGGGCATATTCATGTATATCTGCAAATGTGGTATACATGACGTGGGATGCTATATTGGAGAAACAAGCCAAAAACTGCACCTTCGGATGAACTTACACAGACACTAAATCAAAAACCACTGTGAAACAAAATACTGCACCCCTGTTGGTCACCATTTTACCCAACCTAACCATTCCATCCAAAACCTCAAAATCAAAATTCTCAGAGGCAACTTCAAAAACACCATGGAAAGAAAAACCTTTGAAATGAAAATGATAATGCACTTCAACTTGTTTAATTCTGGACTAAATGTGGACTCTGGATTCTTAACACATTATCAACATTTTTTGTAATGTACTTTCATTTAGTCAATTACATTGTATATTCCACATTCTTTATACATAGGTACACAGGTAAGCCTATGTCCACACTTTTTTTGTCTTTTTTAACTCTTGTATTCCCCCTGTATATACAATTTCACATCTTTATAGATATTTGTTACGGTACCAACAGTGTACCAAGGGTTAATACCAGATGAACAATGTCCTGCATAGGGAATCAGCAATTCACAACCCAGCCAGTTTCAGGTTTAAAACAGAATGACATTTATTAAAGGCTAGATGCCTAGTATTTATACAGGTTTGACCCCAGATGGGGGGGTTGAAAGACTCTTGTACATTTAGATAAAAAGGGGAAGACGCCCTTTTATGAAACAGTAGAATTACATTACTTAAATACTTTACTTAGGCAGATAACAACTTAAACACATTTGGCTTGTCTCATCACCTAGCGTCTGCTCTCTGAGGGTGATTAAACAATGGCCTGTTTATTACTTAAATGTAATTATAGCACACAATAGCTGAGGCCAGAAAACCTGTCTTTAGAAATTAGTTTCTTAGCTAAACACAATTAACTCCTTCAGTCCTGACAGAAGGGTCTGTCACATATCTCCCCCCTTGTGGAACACTCCGGCAGACCCGGCTTGACCCTTTGGCGGGTCAACCTGGGGATGACCGGACTAGGAGGTGGTAGGCATGTCAGTTTGCCAGGACAATCCATCTGTATTCCCGTTATGAGAGAGAATTCCTGTCCATACAAAGAAGGGTTCAACTTCCTCAGTGCCCAGACTAGGGCTAAACAGTCCTTCAAAATCCCATCAGCTTCTTTACGAGTTTTCTGTACCTGCTCTTTATAGGTATCCACAATCCCTTCATACTGACATAGGGTGCCCTTGAGTTGCTGCACCTCACTATGAGCCAGCGTCAGCTTCTCCTCAAGTGTCGCTAAGTTTGTCTTTAATGTTTCATGTCCCACTCTCAAGCTGGTGTTTTCTGCAGTCTGTCGGTGCAGCTTGTCTAGCAGAGATTCACGTTCTAAACGTGCTTTTTCCT
>NC_069499.1:1585876786-1586001786 GCF_027579735.1 Bombina bombina
TAAACAGGTCTGACACAGAGGAAACAACTTGTTGTTATGTTTGAAAGCCATGGTGGAGCCACATAGTAGAATGTGTACTAAATGTATTGATTTCACCTTAAACAGTAAAGATCAGTCTTTAACTATAAAAGAAATATCACCAGAAGATTCTGACGAGGGGGAAGTTATGCCGACTAACTCTCCCCACGTGTCAGACCCTTCGCCTCCCACTCAGGGGATGCACGCTAATATGGCGCCAATTGCATCAGGGACGCCCATAGCGATTACCTTGCAGGACATGGCTGCAATCATGAATAATACCCTGTCAGAGGTATTATCCAGGTTGCCTGAATTGAGAGGCAAGCGCGATTGCTCTGGGGTTAGGAGAAATACAGAGCGCGCAGATGCTGTAAGGGCCATGTCTGATACTGCGTCACAATATGCAGATCATGAGGACGGAGAGCTTCAGTCTGTGGGTGACGTCTCTGATTCGGGGAAACCTGATTCAGAGATTTCTAATTTTAAATTTAAGCTTGAGAACCTCTGTGTATTGCTTGGGGAGGTATTAGCTGCTCTGAATGACTGTAACACAGTTGCAGTACCAGAGAAATTGTGTAGGCTGGATAAATACTATGCGGTGCCGGTGTGTACTGATGTTTTTCCTATACCTAAAAGGCTTACAGAAATTATTAGCAAGGAGTGGGATAGACCGGGTGTGCCTTTTTCCCCACCTCCTATATTTAGAAAAATGTTTCCAATAGACGCCACTACACGGGACTTATGGCAGACGGTCCCTAAGGTGGAGGGAGCAGTTTCTACTTTAGCAAAGCGTACCACTATCCCGGTTGAGTACAGTTGTGCTTTTTCAGATCCAATGGATAAAAAATTGGAGGGTTACCTTAAGAAAATGTTTATTCAACAAGGTTTTATTTTACAGCCCCTTGCATGCATAGCGCCTGTCACGGCCGCAGCGGCATTCTGGTTTGAGGCCCTGGAAGAGGCCATCCATACAGCTCCATTGACTGAAATTATTGACAAGCTTAGAACACTTAAGCTAGCTAACTCATTTGTTTCTGATGCCATTGTTCATTTGACTAAACTAACGGCTAAGAATTCCGGATTCGCCATCCAGGCGCGTAGGGCGCTAGGGCTTAAATCCTGGTCAGCTGACGTGACTTTAAAGTCTAAATTACTCAACATTCCTTTCAAGGGGCAGACCTTATTCGGGCCTGGTTTGAAGGAAATTATTGCTGACATTACTGGAGGTAAGGGTCATACCCTTCCTCCGGACAGGGCCAAAGCAAAGGCCAAACAGTCTAATTTTTGTGCCTTTCGAAATTTCAAGGTAGGTGCAGCATCAACTTCCTCCGCTTCAAAGCAAGAGGGAACTTTTGCTCAATCTAAGCAGGCCTGGAAACCTAACCAGTCCTGGCACAAAGGCAAGCAGGCCAGAAAGCCTGCTGCTGCCTCTAAGACGGCATGAAGGAACAGCCCCCTATCCGGCAACGGATCTAGTAGGGGGCAGACTTTCTCTCTTCGCCCAGGCATGGGCAAGAGATGTTCAGGATCCCTGGGCGTTGGAGATCATATCTCAGGGATATCTTCTGGACTTCAAAGCTTCCCCTCCACAAGGTAGATTTCATCTTTCAAGGCTATCTGCAAATCAGATAAAGAAAGAGGCATTCCTACGCTGTGTGCAAGACATCCTAATTATGGGAGTGATCCATCCAGTTCCGCGGACGGAACAAGGACAAGGTTTTTATTCAAATCTGTTTGTGGTTCCCAAAAAAGAGGGAACCTTCAGACCAATTTTGGATCTAAAGATCTTAAACAAATTCCTCAGAATTCCATCATTCAAAATGGAAACTATTCGGACCATCCTACCCATGATCCAAGAGGGTCAGTACATGACCACAGTGGACCTAAAGGATGCCTACCTTCACATACCGATTCACAAAGACCATCATCGGTTTCTAAGGTTTGCCTTTCTAGACAGGCATTACCAATTTGTAGATCTTCCCTTCGGGTTGGCTACAGCCCCGAGAATCTTTACAAAGGTTCTGGGCTCACTTCTGGCGGTTCTAAGACCGCGAGGCATAGCGGTAGCTCCGTATCTAGACGACATCCTGATACAGGCGTCAAGCTTTCAAATTGCCAAGTCTCATACAGAGATAGTTCTGGCATTTCTGAGGTCGCACGGGTGGAAAGTGAACGAGGAAAAGAGTTCTCTATCCCCACTCACAAGAGTCTCCTTCTTAGGGACTCTTATAGATTCTGTAGAAATGAAAATTTACCTGACGGAGTCCAGGTTATAAAAACTTCTAAATGCTTGCCGTGTTCTTCACTCCATTCCGCGCCCTTCGGTGGCTTAGTGTAAGGAGGTAATCGGCTTAATGGTAGCGGCAATGGACATAATGCCATTTGCGCGCCTACATCTCAGACCGCTGCAATTATGCATGCTGAGTCAGTGGAATGGGGATTACACAGATTTGTACCCTCTGCTAAATCTGGATCAAGAGACCAGAGATTCTCTTCTCTGGTGGTTGTCTCGGGTCCACCTGTCCAAGGGTATGACCTTTCGCAGGCCAGATTGGACAATTGTAACAACAGATGCCAGCCTTCTAGGTTGGGGTGCAGTCTGGAACTCCCTGAAGGCACAGGGATCGTGGACTCAGGAGGAGAAACTCCTTCCAATAAATATTCTGGAGTTAAGAGCGATATTCAATGCTCTTCTGGCTTGGCCTCAGTTAGCAACACTGAGGTTCATCAGATTTCAGTCGGACAACATCACGACTGTGGCTTACATCAACCATCAAGGGGGAACCAGGAGTTCCCTAGCGATGTTAGAAGTCTCAAAAATAATTTGCTGGGCAGAGTCCCACTCTTGCCACCTGTCAGCAATCCATATCCCAGGCGTGGAGAACTGGAAGGCGGATTTTCTAAGTCGTCAGACTTTCCATCCGGGGGAGTGGGAACTCCATCCGGAGGTGTTTGCTCAATTGATTCATCGTTGGGGCAAACCAGAGTTGGATCTCATGGCGTCTCGCCAGAATGCCAAGCTCCCTTGTTACGGATCCAGGTCCAGGGACCCAGAAGCGACGCTGATAGATGCTCTAGCAGCGCCTTGGTTCTTCAACCTGGCTTATGTGTTTCCACCGTTTCCTCTGCTCCCTCGACTGATTGCCAAAATCAAACAGGAGAGAGCATCAGTGATTCTGATAGCACCTGCGTGGCCACGCAGGACTTGGTATGCAGACCTAGTGGACATGTCATCCTTTCCACCATGGACTCTGCCTCTAAGACAGGACCTTCTGATACAAGGTCCTTTCAATCATCCAAATCTAATTTCTCTGAGACTGACTGCATGGATATTGAACGCTTGATTCTATCAAAGCGTGGCTTCTCCGAGTCAGTAATTGATACCTTAATACAGGCACGAAAGCCTGTTACCAGTAAAATCTACCACAAGATATGGAGTAAATATCTTTATTGTTGTGAATCCAAGAATTACTCATGGAGTAAGGTTAGGATTCCTAGAATATTGTCTTTTCTCCAAGAGGGCTTGGACAAAGGATTATCAGCTAGTTCCTTAAAGGGACAGATTTCTGCTCTGTCTATTCTTTTGCACAAGCGTCTGGCAGAGGTTCCAGACATTCAGGTATTTTGCCAGGCTTTGGTTAGAATTAAGCCTGTGTTTAAACCTGTTGCTCCTCCGTGGAGCTTAAACTTGGTTCTTAAAGTTCTTCAAGGAGTTCCTTTTGAACCCCTTCATTCCATTGATATTAAACTTTTATCTTGGAAAGTTCTGTTTTTGATGGCTATTTCCTCGGCTCGGAGAGTCTCTGAGCTATCTGCCTTACAATGTGATTCTCCTTATCTGATTTTTCATGCAGATAAGGTAGTTCTGCGTACCAAACCTGGGTTTTTACCTAAGGCGGTTTCTAACAAGAATATCAATCAAGAGATTGTTGTTCCATCATTGTGTCCTAATCCTTCTTCAAAGAAGGAACGTCTTTTACATAATCTGGACGTAGTCCGTGCCTTGAAGTTTTACTTACAAGATACTAAGGATTTTTGTCAAACATCTTCCCTGTTTGTCGTTTACTCTGGACAGAGGAGAGGTCAAAAAGCTTCGGCAACCTCTCTGTCCTTTTGGCTTCGGAGCGTAATACGCCTAGCCTATGAGACTGCTGGACAGCAGCCCCCTGAAAGGATTACAGCTCATTCTACTAGAACTGTGACTTCCACCTGGGCCTTCAAAAATGAGGCCTCTGTTGAACAGATTTGCAAGGCTGTGGTTCCTTCCGCTTAATCCTGCCTTGTCCCTCCCATCATCCGTGTACTTTAGCTTTAGTATTGGTATCCCACAAGTAATGGATGATCCGTGGACTGGATACACTTAACAAGAGAAAACATAATTTATGCTTACCTGATAAATTTATTTCTCTTGTAGTGTATCCAGTCCACGGCCCGCCCTGTTCTTTTAAGGCACGTCTAAATTTTAATTAAACTACAGTCACCACTGCACCCTATGGTTTCTCCTTTCTCTGTTTGTTTTCGGTCGAATGACTGGATATGACAGTTAGGGGGGGAGCTATATAGCAGCTCTGCTGTGGGTGATCCTCTTGCAACTTCCTGTTGGGAAGGAGAATATCCCACAAGTAATGGATGATCCGTGGACTGGATACACTACAAGAGAAATAAATTTATCAGGTAAGCATAAATTATGTTTTTTCTATAGCTGTAATAAACGGAGCATATCTAAACATAAATCATAATCTTATTTGGCAAATAACATTCAATAAAAAATGCAAAATTGAATACAATATATAAAAAATAAAATTATTAATCATCTGTCAAAAATGGAAGTTCCGGAAATGTCACATCCGACCGGAAGTGACGTTGTCAGCCAGACACGCACACGTTTTCTGCAGAATCGGACTCTGTGTTGCGCTCCCCTACAATATATATTATTCAGTTTTTCTGAATGGATAATACCCATTTTTTTAACTGACCATACATGAGCAGAAACAAGTCTTGGAAAAGGCCCCACTCCCACTTTTAGGGCAGAAATGAGTTGGCTAATTGGTGCTGCTCGAATTTCCTATAAAACTGCTATTCTATTTTATGTATCTGGTAAGCCTCACATTGTTTTTAGGGATTGTTTATTTGTTGGTTTGCACTATGTACAGTTTTTTCTCTTTCAGGAATCTCTACACATAATAAATATAAATATATATAACTTTTCAGACTGAAATATATTTTCGCACTTTTGGAAAATCGTTTTGGGCATTCGTATATCATTTATTTTTATTGGATTCATTAACATATGGTCACAATTTATTTTTGGATACTTTTTGGGACTTTTTCCCCCTTTTCATCTTAATTTTATTTTTATTTTTTCTCGGCCCATTCATATTATTATTTTTAATTATATGTGGATATGTTATACATTGTAATTTGTTTTTAATTGTTTATATTTAATAAATGTATGTAGATATCTGTTTATATTTTGACACTTTAGCCTTGTTCTTCAGCGCTCCCTTATTCTATATACAATATGCAATTAAGATTAGGAGATCTTTTGGCAGTTTGTGCATATATCACTGTGGCGCTGTAAGGTGATACATTCTCTTATTTTTACCCTTACAAGAACTTTACACTGGGTGCCGCCATCTTGGAGTTGAATTAATCCCGCACCCTGTAACACAGATAGACATAGTCGCCCCTAATAACCATGTGCCACACAACACGTCTGTATGCACCAATAGACAGGTACAGCTGTAAAAAGCTGGCTACATCACTGATCTGTGAAAGAATGTAACAGTATGTAGGCACCCAGTATTAAGAGGCAGAGCTTTACCAACTGGTACATGCCAGGTGTTTAATAGGTGCAGCCAGCACTGATCCTGGTGACAGTATCTTACTGTAAGAATGAACCATTATTTATTATTAATAATATTATATGCAAGTAGTGATTCAGCTCACATATTGGCTTCTAATCAAGTTTAGCACTGCGATTCTAAAGCAACATGAAAGAAAATATAACAAAGTAGCCGTCTTTGCAATGAGTGTTTATAAAAGGCTCCCCCCCCCCGCCAACGCTGTTCTTTAAGAATCAAGTATTTGCTTGTTTATGTCCTGAAAAATTGCAAAATATTTTTGGAACTTTCAAATTTGCATCTGTTTTCAATATTTCATGGTTTAAGGAATGATTGCCCACTTTACTGGAGAGGGACCGTTGGCTGAGAGAGCGATGCGCAGATAGCTTTAGATCCTGTCATTACGTATAACAAGCATAATACAGTAAAGTCTGGAGAGCTTTTTAAAGAATGTTAACCAATAAAGGTTTAACCTCATCTTGTCTGGCTAAATCTCTGTTAGCCAAGGGGGAAGAATTGTTCTGTATCGTTGTTTAAATGGTAAATGCAGCTGTCATCAAACTTCTTTTTTTCCCCCAGATTATTTTTAGAGTAGCTGCCATAATTCTTTCTTGCAGAATTCCAGCAGGAGCCTGGCACAAGTGATATAAGCGGTATACATTTGTTTTGTGCCTGCTGACAATGCCAATAATACAAATACATTCAAATGGGATTTCCTGTATCTATTAATAACTGAAAAGCAAAGCGATACCTCAACTTCCCTGGGTGTTAAGCCTGGAGTGAGTTACAGGAATCATAAGAAGGCATCCAAAATGTAAAGGAACATTAAACACTTCTAACTGTAATATAAAAGGTTTTATTATTTATTTTGTCCCATTGTACCATGAGTTAAATCTGAAAAGTTGATGGTTTTACAATTTCTGCTGGAACTACAGTGCAGTCTCCAATGTCCCCTTTAAAGTTTATCAGTTTATCTTTTTCTTTTATCAAGATTTGTTTTTCTCTGTTCTCCTTTTTTTTTTTTTAAACTCTGCTTATTTCCATGAAAGCATACAGAGGTAGGATCAGGAGCGTGCATGTGTGTCTTGAGCACTATAAGGCAGCAGTATACAAGCTAAATGCACCCTTCTGAGCCTACCTCAGTATGCTCTCATGAAAAGGAGCTGTTTCAACAAAGGATAAGAGAGAAAGAGAGGGAAATTTGATAATAGAAAAAATCTGGAATTAAAAAATAGTGATAATTTGCTTTCCATGCCCTTTTTAAGAGTCATGTTGGAGTTTGGATGCAGTAATCTAGAGGGTTTCTAGATATTTAATAACTTCAGTATATCCAGGTCCCAGCACCAGATTAAGCTAATGCTACAGCATACCTCCCAACATTTAAAAATTCAAAAGAGGGACACTCCCCCCCCCCCGTCAAAAAAACCTGTGGTGGGCGGGGCTTAAAAAATCATAAGACCAAAGTAATATAAATAAAATTCTAAATAAAGTCATATATTTTAATACACTTAGGCAGCAAATCAAACACAAGCTCAAATCACTGGTATGGCTATGTGAGCTATGTATTTAATTATCCTTTGCAAAGACAGTGCTAAATATTTTTATCTTAATTGGACATTTATTAATAAATTCTTTAAAACTGCTCTCTTCATTCCCCATTAATATTCTAAATTCTGGCCTTTAAAGTCAGCAAAAATGCACAGTAGCACACTACATAGCATACACTTACACATGCAGATATACACACACTACATAGCATACACTTACACATGCAGATATACACACACTACATAGCATACACTTACACATGCAGATACACACACACTACATAGTATACACTTACACATGCAGATACACACACACTACATAGCATACACTTACATATGCAGATACACACACACACTACATAGTATACACTTACACATGCAGATACACACACACTACATAGCATACACTTACACATGCAGATACACACACACACTACATAGCATACACTTATACATGCAGCATTCACTTACACATGCAGATACACACACACACACTACATAGCATACACTTATACATGCAGATACACACACACTACATAGCATACACTTACACATGCAGATACACACACACTACATAGCATACACTTATACAGGCAGATACACACACACACACACACACACACACACACACACACACACACACTACATAGCTTACACTTATACATGCAGATACACACACACTACATAGCATACACTTACACATGCAGATACACACACACACACACACTACATAGTATACACTTACACATGCAGATACACACACACACACAATACATAGCATACACTTATACATGCAGATACACACACACTACATAGCATACACTTACACATGCAGATACACACACACACACACTACATAGCATACACTTATACATGCAGATACACACACACACACACACACTACATAGCATACACTTACACATGCAGATACACACACACACACACACACACACAATACATAGCATACACTTATACATGCAGATACACACACTACATAGCATACACTTACACATGCAGATACACACACACACACTACATAGCATACACTTATACCTGCAGATACATACACACACACTAAATAGTATACACTTATACATGCAGATACACACACACACACACACTACATAGCATACACTTATACATACAGATACACACACACTACATAGCATATACTTACACATGCAGATACACACACTACATAGCATACACTTACACATGCAGATACACACACTACATAGCATACACTTACACATGCAGATACACACACACTACATAGCATACACTTACACATGCAGATACACACACACACACTACATAGCATACACTTATACATGCAGCATTCACTTACACATGCAGATACACACACACACACACACACACACACTACATAGCATACACTTATACAGGCAGCATACACTTATACATGCAGATACACACACACTACATAGCATACACTTACACATGCAGATACACACACACACACACTACATAGCATACACTTATACAGGCAGATACACACACACACTACATAGCTTACACTTATACATGCAGATACACACACACTACATAGCATACACTTACACATGCAGATACACACACACACACACTACATAGCATACACTTACACATGCAGATACACACACACACAATACATAGCATACACTTATACATGCAGATACACACACACTACATAGCATACACTTACACATGCAGATACACACACACACACACACACTACATAGCATACACTTATACATGCAGATACACACACACTACATAGCATACACTTATACATGCAGATACACACACACACACACACACTACATAGCATACACTTACACATGCAGATACACACACACACACACACACAATACATAGCATACACTTATACATGCAGATACACACACTACATAGCATACACTTACACATGCAGATACACACACACACACACACACTACATAGCATACACGTATACCTGCAGATACATACACACACACTAAATAGTATACACTTATACATGCAGATACACACACACACACACACACACACACACACACACTACATAGCATACACTTATACATGCAGATACACACACACACTACATAGCATATACTTACACATGCAGATACACACACTACATAGCATACACTTACACATGCAGATACACACACTACATAGCATACACTTACACATGCAGATACACACACTACATAGCATTCACTTACACATGCAGATACACACACACACACACACACACACACTACATAGCATTCACTTACACATGCAGATACACACACACACACACTACATAGCATTCACTTACACATGCAGATACACACACACACACACACACACTACATAGCATTCACTTACACATGCAGATACACACACACACACACACACTACATAGCATACACTACATAGCATAACTTATACATGCAGATACACACACACACACACTACATAGCATACACTTACACATGCAGATACACACACTACATAGTATACACTTATACATGCAGATACACACACACACACACACACACACTACATAGCATACACTTATACATACAGATACACACACACACTACATAGCATACACTTATACATACAGATATACACACACACACACTCTCACTCACACACACACACACACACACACACACACTACATAGTATACACTTATACATGCAGATACACACACACACTACATAGCATACACTTACACATGCAGATACACACACACACACACTACATAGCATACACTTATACATACAGATACACACACACACACTACATAGCATACACTTACACATGAAGATACACACACTACATAGCATACACTTACACATGAAGATACACACACTACATAGCATACACTTATACATGCAGATACACATACACACACTACATAGCATACACTTATACATGCAGATACACACACACTACATAGCATACACTTATACAGGCAGATATACACGCTACATAGCATACACTTATACATGCAGATACACACACACTACATAGCATACACTTATACATGCAGATACACATACACATACACACACTACATAGCATACACTTATACATGCAGATACACACACACTACATAGCATACACTTATACATGCAGATACACATACACACACTACATAGCATACACTTATACATGCAGATACACACACACACACACACACACACAGTTATGGATACAGATAGACACACGCACTACATTCATTGTATGGGGTCCTGGGGTTGGCAAGCACATTAGCTGGCAGTCTGCGGCTGCCACTGTTCGTTACCCTGGTATTAGCACTGCACATTGTATAAAACTGAAGGCATGCTAGTATTATCACCAGGGATTAGACATCATCACTACCAGAGGTAGGTTAGAGAGGTCACCATTACCCGTGGTCAGAGCGTATACAGCCTTGTTACTCTGTTTAATCCACACACCATTCCTTTTCCACAGGGAATCTAACAGGTATCTAACCCTGTGAGAGCAAAGCCAGCTGCTTCTGAGTATGGGCCCAACAAAATTTAAAAATAAAATAAAAATTTTAATGCCTGGGGCAAATTGGGACAGATGGCTAGCAACCCGGGACAGGGGGACAGACCCCTAAAATCATGACTGTCCCGCGAAAATCGGTACAGTTGGGGGGGGGGTCACTCTAGAGGGCTCTCGTGGGTAGCTACTTGGTTTATCCGCCCACCAGAAGTCTCCAAAGCATACACTTTTTTTAGTTCCGCTTTTTCCCCAAGTCCATAAACTAGTGCTCACATTCCTTGTTGTGCGAAAACTGGTGCTGCCAGGGCCACCAGTGGCCATCCCAGAATAATTATTATTGACGTCCTCATCCAGTGCTGCCCAAGCAGTTCCAGTGACTTGTAGAACGCACAAGATATTAGGTGCACACAATGAATATAATCAGGGTTACACACTTATCAGTCGTTGGCAGCTCTGATAGGCAATCAGATACCAGCTGGAGAGATGCAGTGAGGTATGCAAAGAATGAGCAGGGTGAGGCACCGCACAGGGCGAGAGGCACCTGCCTGCACTTTCTGTGCCTCCGATCTCCCTTTTTATGTTCACTTATGTACATAACTGTGGTTTCTGCTGGTGCTTTCAGTGTGCCTCAGTAATTGTACAGCTTTGTGTGTTGTATTCTTAGGCTGTAGGCTCATTGCGTATGTTCTGCCGTTTTATTTGCATTGTTTCCACTTGGGTTAACAATGTTGTAAGTTAAGTCCCTGTTTACAGCGTTTTATTTATTATTTTTTGTTTGTACGCGTCTTTTGTAAAGAATGTAGATTCAGTGGCAAAAAAATCCTTCCATTCAGTTTCATGTTCTCATTTAAAAGCTCCAGGAAATTCCTGGCGTTATATTTTGATTTAATAGAGAACGCTCTGCGCATCTAATTTTTGAATCTGCTGTTACTAAAACAATGCCCTGTGTACTACCCAAAGGCCCAGTCCAGCTTATACCTATATTTAATACAACTGTTCTTGTTAGTAGCCCTGCACCACAGCATCATCTGCGTATTACTGCAGCATCTTACAGACCACACAGCTGTAATTAACCCTCTAGCTGTCAGTAACACACAGTGGTGCAGTAATTAACCCTCTAGCTGTCAGTAACACACAGTGGTGCTGTAATTAACTCTCTAGCTGCCAGTAACACACGGCACAGCTGTAATTAACCCTCAAGCTGTCAGTAACACACGGAACAGCTGTAATTAACCCTCAAGCTGTCAGTAACACACGGCACAGCTTTAATTAACCCTCTAGCTGTCAGTAACACACAGTGGTGCAGTAATTAACCCTCTAGCTGTCAGTAACACACAGTGGTGCAGTAATTAACCCTCTAGCTGTTGGTAACACACGGCACAGCTGTAATTAACCCTCTAGCTGTTGGTAACACACGGCACAGCTGTAATTAACCCTCTAGCTGTCGGTAAGACACGGCACAGTTGTAATTAACCCTCTAGCTGTCGGTAACACACAGTGGTGCTGTAATTAACCCTCTGGCTGTCAGTAACACACAGTGGTGCAGTAATTAACCCTCTAGCTGTCAGTAACACACAGTGGTGCAGTAATTAACCCTCTAGCTGTCAGTAACACACGGCACAGCTGTAATTAACCCTCAAGCTGTCAGTAACACACGGCACAGCAATTAACCCTCTAGCTGTCAGTAACACACAGTGGTGCAGTAATTAACCCTCTAGCTGTCAGTAACACACAGTGGTACAGTAATTAACCCTCTAGCTGTCGGTAACACACGGCACAGCTGTAATTAACCCTCTAGCTGTCGGTAACACATGGCACAGCTGTAATTAACCCTCTAGCTGTCGGTAACACACGGCACAGCTGTAATTAACCCTCTAGCTGTCGGTAACACACGGCACAGCTGCAATTAACCCTCTAGCTGTCGGTAACACACGGCACAGCTGCAATTAACCCTCTAGCTGTCGGTAACACACGGCACAGCTGCAATTAACCCTCTAGCTGTCGGTAACACACGGCACAGCTGCAATTAACCCTCTAGCTGTCGGTAACACACGGCACAGCTGCAATTAACCCTCTAGCTGTCGGTAACACACGGCACAGCTGCAATTAACCCTCTAGCTGTCGGTAACACACGGCACAGCTGCAATTAACCCTCTAGCTGTCGGTAACACACGGCACAGCTGCAATTAACCCTCTAGCTGTCGGTAACACACGGCACAGCTGCAATTAACCCTCTAGCTGTCGGTAACACACGGCACAGCTGCAATTAACCCTCTAGCTGTCGGTAACACACGGCACAGCTGCAATTAACCCTCTAGCTGTCGGTAACACACGGCACAGCTGCAATTAACCCTCTAGCTGTCGGTAACACACGGCACAGCTGCAATTAACCCTCTAGCTGTCGGTAACACACGGCACAGCTGCAATTAACCCTCTAGCTGTCGGTAACACACGGCACAGCTGCAATTAACCCTCTAGCTGTCGGTAACACACGGCACAGCTGCAATTAACCCTCTAGCTGTCGGTAACACACGGCACAGCTGCAATTAACCCTCTAGCTGTCGGTAACACACGGCACAGCTGCAATTAACCCTCTAGCTGTCGGTAACACACAGTACTAAGACACAACCACTTTTGATATCCTCAGATATTTATCTTCCTGCTTCCACCAGTTATCAGGGTAAAGAATCAGAAGATGCAGTCATCAGAGACTAATGCTATGGTTCTGATGGGCTCCAGGGAAGTCCTGCTGACATTAAAGGGACATTGTACAGTAAATTGTTCTTTAGATAAATTTTGTAAATGATCCATTTATACAGCTCATTTGGGAGTGTTTTTATAACAATGTATAGTTTTGCTTATTTTTTAATAACATTCAGACTCCTAACCAAGCCCCAAAGTATCAGATTTATATGCACGTTTACGGACTACTGCTGGCCCCTGTTTGTCTAATCTGCCTTTTCATATGTCAGGGAGGGGGAAGTGTCACTGGGTGTCTCAGCCTAACCTCATCAGTAATGCTAAACTGGGAGCTTCTAAGTAAGTTTTTAAAAGGTTTTATACTGTATTTTTATATAAGCTTCTGTGCATATATTTCTTTTAGTGTCTATTACCTGCAGCTATATGAAAATTGGCGTATACTGTCCCTAAGGGCTTTAGTGAGCAAGAGCCACGAGGAGCCCCTCACTTTCAGGCGACTAGTCATGGGCAGGGATGTGTTCATGTCTTGTCTCTCCATCCTTCTCTTGTTTTTCCTTCCCGTCTCTCTAGCTTTGTAACAACAAGTAGCAGCTGCACAATACCTAATTGCTTATGTTTTCATGTGTTGTACTAGGCAGACGAGTGTTAATGTGATATTCACTAAACCTTTCTAAAGTGTTTGTATTAGACTCATGGGGGACTTGTGCAGATTAAGCAATTAGATTCCTTGTATCAGCATCATTGGAGTGAAGCTTAGAACTTTCTACAAATAATTACACTCTCTACTTCCTTATTTTCTGTAAAGTTTGTGCTGCACAACGGCTCACTCAGGTTTGTCTCTGAGCCATACTGCACACCTGTCACTGCGCCAAGCCCACGCCCGTCACTTTACTGTCACAGCGCCCACCCCGAATGTATCACTTGGTGGGCGTGAAGAGCCAATGTTTTATTTATTTGTAACCAAAATACAGGAATTAGTGTTAGCATCTTGACTACAACTCCCACACGTTTAAATTCAGTCTGTGATTTGTCAGCTTGTTACATTGCTAATCACCGTTATTGTGTGGGGAGATAATAACCCACAGAGTGGCAGATTAAGCTGTAGTGTGTATCAGACACTGATGGAATCTCTTCTGTAGAAAAAAAGCCAATCTTATAATAATCATTCTGCATTAAACCCCATGTTTACTCTCACTGTAGAATGTTGAGGGAAAATAAAACATTGTAATATTCATGAGTTAGTTTGCCTGCTTTTGCTGTAAATACATTTCGAAAAGAGTGCTTTGTATACTTCCCAGAGAGGCTACAGTTTCTCCGTCATGCAAAAAAGTAGACCAGGAACATGGATTACACTAGGCTTTATAAAGAGGTTTATTTCTGAAATGCTAATGATTTGTAAAACCTTTAAATTGAATGAGTATTGTATGATTTTAAAATGTTTATTTAACAATGCAGTGCTTAATTACTGATATAAGCCATGCATTTAAATGGACAGTTTACCCTAACATCTCTTTAATTTGTTCCCATTATTCCATTTTAACTGCTGGAGTGTATTAAATTCTTTACAAATAGTTCCTTTAACTTTATATCAGCAATTGAAATAGCTGAATTTGCCTGTGGTCGCCCTACCTATACTACAAGTTTCTATACTTAAGTATAGACTATAAAACAAATGTGTGAGGTTTTAAAGAACAAAAACAGCTATTTTATATACACATTTAAACCCAAAGAAGCAGTTTCTCATAGTTTTTGTACTTACATACTGAATAATCAGCGCCTCTTGCTCTTTGTGCACTTACATTCTGAATAATCAGCGCCTCTAGCTCTTTGTGCACTTACATTCTGAATAATCACCACCTGTTGCTCTTTGTGCACTTACATACTGAATAATCAGCGCCTCTTGCTCTTTGTGCACTTACATTCTGAATAATCAGCGCCTCTTGCTCTTTGTGCACTTACATACTGAATAATCAGCGCCTCTTGCTCTTTGTGCACTTACATACTGAATAATCAGCGCCTCTTGCTCTTTGTGCACTTACATACTGAATAATCACCGCCTCTTGCTCTTTGTGCACTTATCACTGCCTTGTGCACTTACATACTGAATAATCACCGCCTGTTGCTCTTTGTGCACTTACATACTGAATAATCACCTCCTGTTGCTCTTTGTGCACTTACATACTGAATAATCACCGCCTCTTGCTCTTTGTGCACTTATCACTGCCTTGTGCACTTACATACTGAATAATCAGCGCCTCTAGCTCTTTGTGCACTTACATACTGAATAATAACCGCCTGTTGCTCTTTGTGCACTTACATTCTGAATAATCAGCGCCTCTTGCTCTTTGTGCACTTACATTCTGAATAATCAGCGCCTCTTGCTCTTTGTGCACTTACATTCTGAATAATCACCACCTGTTGCTCTTTGTGCACTTTCATACTGAATAATCACCGCCTCTTGCTCTTTGTGCACTTACATTCTGAATAATCACCTCCTGTTGCTCTTTGTGCACTTATATACTGAATAATCACCACCTGTTGCTCTTTGTGCACTTACATTCTGAATAATCACCTCCTGTTGCTCTTTGTGCACTTACATACTGAATAATCACCGCCTCTTGCTCTTTGTGCACTTACATACTGAATAATCACCGCCTCTTGCTCTTTGTGCACTTACATTCTGAATAATCACCGCCTCTTGCTCTTTGTGTACTTACATACTGAATAATCACCTCCTGTTGCTCTTTGTGCACTTACATACTGAATAATCACTGCCTCTTGCTCTTTGTGCACTTGCATACTGAATAATCAGCGCCTCTTGCTCTTTGTGCACTTGCATACTGAATAATCAGCGCCTCTTGCTCTTTGTGCACTTACATACTGAATAATCACCGCCTCTTGCTCTTTGTGCACTTACATTCTGAATAATCAGCGCCTCTTGCTCTTTGTGCACTTATATACTGAATAATCACCGCCTCTTGCTCTTTGTGCACTTACATACTGAATAATCACCGCCTCTAGCTCTTTGTGCACTTACATTCTGAATAATCAGTGCCTCTTGCTCTTTGTGCACTGACATACTGAATAATCAGCGCCTCTTGCTCTTTGTTCACTTACATACTGAATAATCAGCGCCTCTTGCTCTTTGTGCACTTACATACTGAATAATCACCGCCTGTTGCTCTTTGTGCACTTACATACTGAATAATCACCGCCTCTTGCTCTTTGTTCACTTACATTCTGAATAATCAGCGCCTGTTGCTCTTTGTGCACTTACATTCTGAATAATCACCGCCTGTTGCTCTTTGTGCACTTACATACTGAATAATAACTGCCTTGTGCACTTACATACTGAATAATCACCACCTGTTGCTCTTTGTGCACTTACATACTGAATAATCACCACCTGTTGCTCTTTGTGCACTTACATACTGAATAATCACCGCCTCTTGCTCTTTGTGCACTTACATACTGAATAATCACCACCTGTTGCTCGTTGTGCACTTACATACTGAATAATCACCACCTGTTGCTCGTTGTGCACTTACATACTGAATAATCACCGCCTCTTGCTCTTTGTGCACTTACATACTGAATAATCACCGCCTGTTGCTCTTTGTGCGCTTACATACTGAATAATAACTGCCTTGTGCACTTACATACTGAATAATCACCGCCTGTTGCTCTTTGTGCACTTACATACTGAATAATCACCTCCTGTTGCTCTTTGTGCACTTACATACTGAATAATCAGCGCCTCTTGCTCTTTGTGCACTTACATTCTGAATAATCAGCGCCTCTTGCTCTTTGTGCACTTACATACTGAATAATCACCGCCTCTTGCTCTTTGTGCACTTACATACTGAATAATCACCACCTGTTGCTCTTTGTGCACTTACATACTGAATAATCACCACCTGTTGCTCTTTGTGCACTTACATACTGATTAATCACCGCCTCTTGCTCTTTGTGCACTTACATACTGAATAATCACCACCTGTTGCTCGTTGTGCACTTATCACTGCCTTGTGCACTTACATTCTGAATAATCACCACCTGTTGCTCTTTGTGTACTTACATACTGAGTAATCACCGCCTCTTGCTCTTTGTGCACTTACATACTGAATAATCACCGCCTCTTGCTCTTTGTGCACTTACATACTGAATAATCACCGCCTCTTGCTCTTTGTGCACTTACATACTGAATAATCACCTCCTGTTGCTCTTTGTGCACTTACATACTGAATAATCACCGCCTCTTGCTCTTTGTGCACTTACATACTGAATAATCACCGCCTCTTGCTCTTTGTGCACTTACATACTGAATAATCACCACCTGTTGCTCTTTGTGCACTTATATACTGAATAATCACTGCCTCTTGCTCTTTGTGCACTTATATACTGAATAATCACCGCCTCTTGCTCTTTGTGCACTTACATACTGAATAATCACCGCCTCTTGCTCTTTGTGCACTTACATACTGAATAATCACCGCCTCTAGCTCTTTGTGCACTTACATTCTGAATAATCACCGCCTGTTGCTCTTTGTGCACTTACATACTGAATAATCAGCGCCTCTTGCTCTTTGTGCACTTACATACTGAATAATCAGCGCCTCTTGCTCTTTGTGCACTTACATACTGAATAATCACCGCCTGTTGCTCTTTGTGCACTTACATACTGAATAATCACCGCCTCTTGCTCTTTGTTCACTTACATTCTGAATAATCAGCGCCTGTTGCTCTTTGTGCACTTACATTCTGAATAATCACCGCCTGTTGCTCTTTGTGCACTTACATACTGAATAATAACTGCCTTGTGCACTTACATACTGAATAATCACCACCTGTTGCTCTTTGTGCACTTACATACTGAATAATCACCACCTGTTGCTCTTTGTGCACTTACATACTGAATAATCACCGCCTCTTGCTCTTTGTGCACTTACATACTGAATAATCACCACCTGTTGCTCGTTGTGCACTTACATACTGAATAATCACCACCTGTTGCTCGTTGTGCACTTACATACTGAATAATCACCGCCTCTTGCTCTTTGTGCACTTACATACTGAATAATCACCGCCTGTTGCTCTTTGTGCGCTTACATACTGAATAATAACTGCCTTGTGCACTTACATACTGAATAATCACCGCCTGTTGCTCTTTGTGCACTTACATACTGAATAATCACCTCCTGTTGCTCTTTGTGCACTTACATACTGAATAATCAGCGCCTCTTGCTCTTTGTGCACTTACATTCTGAATAATCAGCGCCTCTTGCTCTTTGTGCACTTACATACTGAATAATCACCGCCTCTTGCTCTTTGTGCACTTACATACTGAATAATCACCACCTGTTGCTCTTTGTGCACTTACATACTGAATAATCACCACCTGTTGCTCTTTGTGCACTTACATACTGATTAATCACCGCCTCTTGCTCTTTGTGCACTTACATACTGAATAATCACCACCTGTTGCTCGTTGTGCACTTATCACTGCCTTGTGCACTTACATTCTGAATAATCACCACCTGTTGCTCTTTGTGTACTTACATACTGAGTAATCACCGCCTCTTGCTCTTTGTGCACTTACATACTGAATAATCACCGCCTCTTGCTCTTTGTGCACTTACATACTGAATAATCACCGCCTCTTGCTCTTTGTGCACTTACATACTGAATAATCACCTCCTGTTGCTCTTTGTGCACTTACATACTGAATAATCACCGCCTCTTGCTCTTTGTGCACTTACATACTGAATAATCACCGCCTCTTGCTCTTTGTGCACTTACATACTGAATAATCACCGCCTCTTGCTCTTTGTGCACTTACATACTGAATAATCACCACCTGTTGCTCTTTGTGCACTTATATACTGAATAATCACCGCCTCTTGCTCTTTGTGCACTTATATACTGAATAATCACCGCCTCTTGCTCTTTGTGCACTTACATACTGAATAATCACCGCCTCTTGCTCTTTGTGCACTTACATACTGAATAATCACCGCCTGTTGCTCTTTGTGCACTTATATACTGAATAATCACCGCCTGTTGCTCTTTGTGCACTTACATACTGAATAATCAGCGCCTCTTGCTCTTTGTGCACTTACATACTGAATAATCCCCGCCTCTTGATCTTTGTGCACTTACATACTGAATAATCACCGCCTCTTGCTCTTTGTGCACTTATCACTGCCTTGTGCACTTACATACTGAATAATCACCGTCTCTTGCTCTTTGTGCACTTATCACTGCCTTGTGCACTTACATACTGAATAATCACCGCCTCTTGCTCTTTGTGCACTTACATACTGAATAATCACTGCCTTGTGCACTTACATACTGAATAATCACCGCCTGTTGCTCTTTGTGCACTTACACACTGAATAATCACCGCCTGTTGCTCTTTGTGCACTTACGTACTGAATAATCACTGCCTCTTGATCTTTGTGCACTTACATACTGAATAATCACCACCTGTTGCTCTTTGTGCACTTACATACTGAATAATCACCACCTGTTGCTCTTTGTGCACTTACATACTGAATAATCACCACCTGTTGCTCTTTGTGCACTTACATACTGAATAATCACCACCTGTTGCTCTTTGTGCACTTACATACTGAATAATCACCGCCTCTTGCTCTTTGTGCACTTACATACTGAATAATCACCACCTGTTGCTCGTTGTGCACTTACATACTGAATAATCAGCGCCTCTTGCTCTTTGTGCACTTACATACTGAATAATCACCGCCTCTTGCTCTTTGTGCACTTACATACTGAATAATCACCGCCTCTTGCTCTTTGTGCACTTACATACTGAATAATCACCGCCTCTTGCTCTTTGTGCACTTACATACTGAATAATCACCGCCTGTTGCTCTTTGTGCACTTACATACTGAATAATCACCGCCTGTTGCTCTTTGTGCACTTACATACGCCTGTTGCTCTTTGTGTACTTACATACGCCTGTTGCTCTTTGTGTACTTACATACTGAATAATCACCGCCTCTTGCTCTTTGTGCACTTACATACGCCTGTTGCTCTTTGTGTACTTACATACTGAATAATCACCGCCTCTTGCTCTTTGTGCACTTACATACTGAATAATCAGCGCCTCTTGCTCTTTGTGCACTTACATACTGAATAATCACCGCCTCTTGCTCTTTGTGCACTTACATACTGAATAATCACCGCCTCTTGCTCTTTGTGCACTTACATACTGAATAATCACCGCCTCTTGCTCTTTGTGCACTTACATACTGAATAATCACCGCCTCTTGCTCTTTGTGCACTTACATACTGAATAATCACCGCCTGTTGCTCTTTGTGCACTTACATACGCCTGTTGCTCTTTGTGTACTTACATACGCCTGTTGCTCTTTGTGTACTTACATACGCCTGTTGCTCTTTGTGTACTTACATACTGAATAATCACCGCCTCTTGCTCTTTGTGCACTTACATACGCCTGTTGCTCTTTGTGTACTTACATACTGAATAATCACCGCCTCTTGCTCTTTGTGCACTTACATACTGAATAATCACCGCGTCTTGCTCTTTGTGCACTTACATACTGAATAATCACCACCTGTTGCTCTTTGTGCACTTACATACTGAATAATCACCACCTGTTGCTCTTTGTGCACTTACATACTGAATAATCACCACCTGTTGCTCTTTGTGCACTTACATACTGAATAATAACCGCCTGTTGCTCTTTGTGCACTTACATACTGAATAATCACCTCCTGTTGCTCTTTGTGCACTTACATACTGAATAATCACCTCCATTTGCTCTTTGTGCACTTACATACTGAATAATCACCACCTGTTGCTCTTTGTGCACTTACATACTGAATAATCACTGTCTCTTGCTCTTTGTGCACTTATCACTGCCTTGTGCACTTACATACTGAATAATCACCGCCTCTTTCTCTTTGTGCACTTACATACTGAATAATCACTGCCTTGTGCACTTACATACTGAATAATCACCGCCTGTTGCTCTTTGTGCACTTACATACTGAATAATCACCGCCTATTGCTCTTTGTGCACTTACATACTGAATAATCACCTCCTGTTGCTCTTTGTGCACTTATCACTGCCTTGTGCACTTACATTCTGAATAATCACCGCCTATTGCTCTTTGTGCACTTACATACTGAATAATCACCACCTGTTGCTCTTTGTGCACTTACATACTGAATAATCACTGTCTCTTCCTCTTTGTGCACTTATCACTGCCTTGTGCACTTACATACTGAATAATCACCGCCTCTTGCTCTTTGTGCACTTACATACTGAATAATCACTGCCTTGTGCACTTACATACTGAATAATCACCGCCTGTTGCTCTTTGTGCACTTACATACTGAATAATCACCGCCTATTGCTCTTTGTGCACTTACATACTGAATAATCACCTCCTGTAGCTCTTTGTGCACTTATCACTGCCTTGTGCACTTACATTCTGAATAATCACCGCCTATTGCTCTTTGTGCACTTACATACTGAATAATCACCTCCTGTTGCTCTTTGTGCACTTACATACTGAATAATCACCGCCTATTGCTCTTTGTGCACTTACATACTGAATAATCACCGCCTCTTGCTCTTTGTGCACTTACATACTGAATAATCACCGCCTATTGCTCTTTGTGCACTTACATACTGAATAATCAATGCCTGATGTTTAGATACAAATAGGTAACTTACTCAGAGACGAAGAATTCTACTTGAAGATTTTGTTCCTTTTTTCTACCTGTCCGGTGGGAGAATCTGCCCCCTATAAAAATGACTGACACAGAAGTACAGTAAGCCAGGCTGAACCTTAGTACGTAACAGGAGTGTCAGGATCCTCCCCCTAAAACGCCTGTGCTGAAAAGGTCCAATGCAGCAATAATGTTTAGAATTCCCTGAGCTGCTACTTAGCTGATAATTATAATCAAAATGACGAACTCCGGCTACACTCCTATAAAAAGGGCGTTAATTAATACACTGAGGGTCCTGTGGCGTATAGCGCTGCTGGCTGATACTGTAAATTACGGTCATGTGGTGTATAGCGCTGCTGGCTGATACTGTGCATTGCGGTCATGTGGTGTATAGCGCTGCTGGCTGATACTGTGCATTAGTCATGTGGTGTATAGCGCTGCTGGCTGATACTGTACATTAGTCATGTGGTGTATAGGGCTGCTGGCTGATACTGTGCATTACTGTCATGTGGTGTATAGCGCTGCTGGCTGATACTGTGCATTACTGTCATGTGGTGTATTGCGCTGCTGGCTGATACTGTGCATTAGTCATGTGGTGTATAGCGCTGCTGGCTGATACTGTGCATTACTGTCGTGGTGTATATCGCTGTTGGCTGATACTGTACATTACTGTCATGTGGTGTATAGCGCTGCTGGCTGATACTGTGCATTACGGTCATGTGGTGTATAGCGCTGCTGGCTGATACTGTACATTACGGTCATGTGGTGTATAGCGCTGCTGGCTGATACTGTACATTACGGTCATGTGGTGTATAGCGCTGCTGGCTGATACTGTACATTACGGTCATGTGGTGTATAGCGCTGCTGGCTGATACTGTACATTACGGTCATGTGGTGTATAGCGCTGCTGGCTGGTACTGTACATTAGTCATGTGGTGTATAGCGCTGCTGGCTGATACTGTACATTACGGTCATGTGGTGTATAGCGCTGCTGGCTGATACTGTACATTACGGTCATGTGGTGTATAGCGCTGCTGGCTGATACTGTACATTACGGTCATGTGGTGTATAGCGCTGCTGGCTGATACTGTACATTACGGTCATGTGGTGTATAGCGCTGCTGGCTGATACTGTACATTACGGTCATGTGGTGTATAGCGCTGCTGGCTGGTACTGTACATTAGTCATGTGGTGTATAGCGCTGCTGGCTGATACTGTACATTACGGTCATGTGGTGTATAGCGCTGCTGGCTGATACTGTACATTACGGTCATGTGGTGTATAGCGCTGCTGGCTGATACTGTACATTACGGTCATGTGGTGTATAGCGCTGCTGGCTGATACTGTACATTACGGTCATGTGGTGTATAGCGCTGCTGGCTGATACTGTACATTAGTCATGTGGTGTATAGCGCTGCTGGCTGGTACTGTACATTACTGTCATGTGGTGTATAGCGCTGCTGGCTGATACTGTACATTACTGTCATGTGGTGTATAGCTCTTCTGGGTGATGCTGTACATTACGGTCATGTGGTGTATAGCGCTGCTGGCTGATACTGTACATTACGGTCATGTGGTGTATAGCGCTGCTGGCTGATACTGTACATTACTGTCATGTGGTGTATAGCTCTTCTGGGTGATGCTGTACATTACGGTCATGTGGTGTATAGCGCTGCTGGCTGATACTGTACATTACGGTCATGTGGTGTATAGCGCTGCTGGCTGATACTGTACATTACGGTCATGTGGTGTATAGCGCTGCTGGCTGATACTGTACATTACGGTCATGTGGTGTATAGCGCTGCTGGCTGATACTGTACATTACGGTCATGTGGTGTATAGCGCTGCTGGCTGATACTGTACATTACGGTCATGTGGTGTATAGCGCTGCTGGCTGATACTGTACATTACGGTCATGTGGTGTATAGCGCTGCTGGCTGATACTGTATATTACGGTCATGTGGTGTATAGCGCTGCTGGCTGATAAAACACATTGTTATATAGAGGAATACTCTTCTGTAATTCATGCACAGAATATGTTTCTATTAATAGCAGATTTTTGTGTTACTTGGGGATCATCAGTCGTGTGAGTTTGTATATTGCTGTGCTGTTTATGTAGAGAGGTCTTTATGAAACTTGTGGTGTGCGCAAGCATTTCCTTCCATTCTTATGGAGGGTTTCCTGCACACTATCCTAAGTGGTAGCAACGTAAGCTGCATTACTCCGTACCTCATGTATGCAGCAGGAGACAGAGAAATAAACAGTGAGTGATATGCACGTTCTGCCATGTGTTAAGCTGCATATGATATTGTCATTTGTAAGCAGTAAAGCGGCCCAATCATGGTCGGCATCCCCTGTGGTTCTAGAGAAGGTCAGATCGGCATGCTCTATGTGTTAGCACATTCCCTATGATCTTCCTTGGCTACTCTCTTTGAGGACGGAGTATTCAGAGCCTACATTTTGCAGGGGACACTGCTGCCAGATGGCCATTGAAGCCCACTTCTATAGGGTTTTGATTTATTTTTGCTTATGTTCCTGGAGGAGAGATGCTCTGCTGATGGTTAACTGAGTGCTAAGCTGTAGAGTGATCTGATCTATTCAGCCTCCTGTGTCTTTCTCCTTTTGGGCAATAATATTCTTTCTGTTTATATTTTCCTTTGTTGAAGTGACATGTGGATAGGATATGTAGGTATGCTTAAAGATAAATCCTGAAGCACAAATGACATGTATGAACCCAGAGATCTGCAGCTCATATGCCGACATCAGACCTCAGATCAGACCCATGGGCCCTGCATCTCCTGTCAGCCATATGCCAGCATCTGACCTCAGATCAGAACCACATGGGCCTGCAGATCCTGTCAGCCATATGCCAGCATCAGACCTCAGATCAGACCTTATGGGCCTGCAGATCCTGTCAGCCATATGCCAGCATCCGACCTCAGATCAGAACCACATGGGCCTGCAGATCCTGTCAGCCATATGCCAGCATCAGACCTCAGATCAGACCTTATGGGCCTGCAGCTCCTGTCAGCCATATGCCAGCATCAGACCTCAGATCAGAACCACATGGGCCTGCAGATCCTGTCAGCCATATGCCAGCATCAGACCTCAGATCAGACCTTATGGGCCTGCAGCTCCTGTCAGCCATATGCCGGCATCAGACCTCAGATCAGACCTTATGGGCCTGCAGATCCTGTCAGCCATATGCCAGCATCAGACCTCAGATCAGACCTTATGGGCCTGCAGCTCCTGTCAGCCATATGCCAGCATCAGACCTCAGATCAGACCTTATGGGCCTGCAGATCCTGTCAGCCATATGCCAGCATCAGACCTCAGATCAGACCTTATGGGCCTGCAGATCCTGTCAGTCATATGCCAGCATCAGACCTCAGATCAGACCTTATGGGCCTGCAGATCCTGTCAGCCATATGCCAGCATCAGACCTCAGATCAGACCTTATGGGCCTGCAGATCCTGTCAGCCATATGCCAGCATCCGACCTCAGATCAGACCTTATGGGCCTGCAGATCCTGTCAGCCATATGCCAGCATCAGACCTCAGATTAGACCTTATGGGCCTGCAGATCCTGTCAGCCATATGCCAGCATCAGACCTCAGATCAGACCTTATGGGCCTGCAGATCCTGTCAGCCATATGCCAGCATCAGACCTCAGATCAGACCTTATGGGCCTGCAGATCCTGTCAGCCATATGCCAGCATCAGACCTCAGATCAGACCTTATGGGCCTGCAGATCCTGTCAGCCATATGCCAGCATCAGACCTCAGATCAGACCTTATGGGCCTGCAGCTCCTGTCAGCCATATGCCAGCATCAGACCTCATGGGGTTAGACTTCAGATAAGACCCCATGGGCCCTACAGCTCCTGTCAGTCATATGCAAGCATTAGACCTCATATCAGACCCATGGGCCCTGCAGCTCCTTTCAGCCATATGCCAGCATCAGACCTCAGATCACACCCATGGGCCCTGCAGATCCTGTCAGTCATATGCAAGCATCAGACCTCAGATCACACCCATGGGCCCTGCAGATCCTGTCAGTCATATGCAAGCATCAGACCTCAGATCACACCCATGGGCCCTGCAGATCCTGTCAGTCATATGCAAGCATCAGACCTCAGATCACACCCATGGGCCCTGCAGATCCTGTCAGTCATATGCCAGCATCAGACCTCAGATCACACCCATGGGCCCTGCAGATCCTGTCAGTCATATGCAAGCATCAGACCTCAGATCACACCCATGGGCCCTGCAGATCCTGTCAGTCATATGCAAGCATTAGACCTCATATCAGACCCATCGGCCCTGCAGTTCCTGTCAGTCATATGCCAGCATCAGACCCCATGGGCCCTGCAGCTCCTGTCCGTCATATGCCGGCATCAGACCTCAGATCAGACCCCATAGGCTCAGATCAGACCTTATGGCATGCAGCTAATGTGAACTCCCCAGGAGATATTTAATGGGCACACCCCCGTTTAAAATTTAAAGGGACAGCCAAGTCCAAAATAAGCTTTCATGATTCAGATAGGGCATGTAATTTAAAAAAACTTTCCAATTTACTTTTATCACCAATTTTGGTTTGTTCTCTTGATATTGTTAGTTGAAAGCTAAACCTAGGTAGGCTCATATAGATAGATATATAGATATATTCTTCTTAGAACTGAAATAAGGGGGCAGTTTGCAGAGACTTAGATACAAGGTAATGACAGAGGTGAAAAGTATATTATCACTAGACATGTGCGCAGTGAAAAAAAATTTGTTTCGGACCGATTCAGATTTTTTCGAGATTCGAATGTATTCGTTTAGACTTTATTCGGATGTATTGGTTTCGTATTAGATTCATAAATTCGGACGTTCTGTATGTGTTATGTTGATTCAGATGGTTCCAAGTTACACAAACAGAATTATTTCACTGTTCTATCTCACTAAATTTAATTTTTATACTGAATTGTGATTAGTCCATGGCCATTCAAATGTAACGAATAAATCCAAACTAATTTGGATTTATTCATTACAAATGCTTTTGGATTAGTTTAGTTTCCCTGCTAGGGTAATTCAGAAATTCAAATAGATTCGAATCTCCAGATATTGCAAATTTGTCCAAATTGCGTTTAGAAACAAAATGTCTAATTATAACTGTTGGTTCTGCAAAACTGGGGAATGGGTAATAAATAGATTATCTCTTATTTTAAACAACAACAATTCTGTTATTAAAGTGAAGGTAAACTTTGATGAATGAAAGTCAGTTTTTAAAAATACTATTAAAAACAGCGGCACTTTCATTCATCAAAGTCTACAAATCAGCCGTTTTGATTAAAACCTTACCTTGTTTTTTTCACAGCCAGAGCAGCTTCCCCCTCCTGGAAATCCTCTCTTCACATGTCAGCAATGACTAATCCGGCTTCCTCCAATCATGGCTTTCCCCCCAGGGTGGTTATTGCCTGAGGCCATGCTGTGATTGGAGGAAGCCGGATTAGTCATTGCTGACGTGTGAAGAGAGGATTATCAGGAGGGAAAAGCCGCTCGCTCTGGCTGTGAAAAAAACAAAGGTAAGGTTTTAATCAAAACGGCTGATTTGTAAACTTTGATGAATGAAAGTGCCGCTGTTTTTAATAGTATTTTTTTAAAAACTGACGTTCATTCATCAAAGTTTACCTTCAATTTAACTGTCCCTTTAAGCCAATATTAAATTAAAGATCTAATATTACATTTTTAATGTATGTTGTACCAATTACATTATAACTAGGCGATAAGCCTGCCCAGAGGGTAGTCTATGTTTAAAAACTACAACCCCCCAAGCTAAAGTTACAAAAAGCAAAAAAATAAACAAAGGTATCCAAAATAAAAAATTTAAACCTAAACGAATACCCCAATAAAAAAAAATCCCTCCAAAATTAAAAACACCCCCTAATCTAATACTAATCTACCAATAGCCCTTAAAAGGGCATTTTGTAGGACATTGTCCTAAGTTAAACAGCTCTTTTACCTCTAAAAAAATACTAAATCCCCCCCCCTAACAGCCGTGTGGTAAATCCGACTCCCATTGGGCACCAAGTGGATTTACCGCACGGCTATTGGCCAAGAGGTGAAAACGTCACCTCTAAGCAAAAATATTTTTAGCCGTGGGCTGCTGTAGCAGCTAAAAACGGCGATCAGTTAAAATAAAGGAGCTTTCTACATGAAGTATCTGTATAGTTCATGAATGAAAGTGCCCTTTATTTGTTTCTAAAGTCAACGCTAGGATTTACTTTCACTTTAAATGAACACCAGATACAGTACACACCTCTCCTGCCTACAGCTGTGAAACTTACAGATAAATGGTGTCGGTTACACTTCATATCAAGCAGGCTTAGGATCTATAACCGGGTGACTTCTATAGCTGTGAGGCTGAGCTGGAATGTGGGAGATTTCTGGGGTTAGAGACACAATCTAAATGAGTTTTTATTATTAGAGCAGATTGTATTTCACATGAAGCTCAGAGTGGCACCTGTTGTCTCACAGTGAGCCGGCTGTGTTAGGGTCACTAATACAGCTACCTATATCCTTTTTCTTTACAGCCACATTAAAAATAAGATTGAGGTGACTCTTGTGTGTTAAAAAACAAGCTATACAAAAAATAAAATGTGTTTTCTTATATAAGTCATTTACTCACTCACACAATGGGCTCTATTTAACAAGCTCCGTATGGCTCTTGATGGCCCTTGTTTATGAAGCACCGGTCACAAAGGCCGCTGCTCCATAACCTGTCCGCCTGCTCTGAGCAGGCGGACAGGAATCGCCACAATACAACCCGATCGGGTTGATTGACACCCCCCTGCTGGCAGCCTATTGGCCGCAAATCTGCAGGGGGGCGGAGTTGCACCAGCAGCTCTTGTGAGCAGCTGGTGCAATGCTGAATACCGCGAGCGTATTGCTCACTGTATTCAGCGAGGTCTGGCGGACCTGATCCGCAGTGTCGGATCAGGTCTGCCAGACCATGATAAATATGCCCCAATGTCTGCATACACAGGTACAGTTTATTCCAGTTCTAAAACAAAGCGGAGTCTTTCAGCATTAATTGTTGACCTAAAGCACTAACTCAATTGCAATGTGTTAATTATCTGGAGTATAAAGCAATTATTAGAGTTTTATAATATATTGCAGCACTTGAAAATTGCATTGCAAATTAGGTGCAGTGTACGGATGTTGGTAATGTATTTAAAATGCCTTCCTCTAATAAATCAAAATATATATAATAAATCAAATTACATCATCAAAGGTAAACATAGTAATTCAAAAGTTGCATTCACAGCTGTGCACACCGTGAAAGGCTGGGGGGCGGGTTAAAAAAACATCGCTGAGAGACAGTGTTCAATCAATGCTCTGTCGATTTCCAGCACTTCTCCGTCTTTTACTGTTCTCTTCAAATTGTGCTTGGTTCTGGCTGCAAGGGAAACGTCCACAGTGCATCCAGAGCACAGCACTGTTTGAAGAGAACAACCTGATCTGGAGCAGCTCTACTAAATACAAACTACAAAGCATTGCAAACTACATGTGCAGACAAACAAAACTCCTGAGGCGTACAAACACTTATACACACACGAACACTGACATCTACACGCTCACGTGCGTGCTGACATCCGCACACACAAGTACCGGCATCCGCGCACTCACGTGCGCGCCGACAGCCAAGCGCTCACGTGCGCGCACACGTGCGAGCCGACAGCTGTGCGCTCACGTGCGCCCGACAGCGGCACGCTCATGTGCGCACCCTGACAGCCGCACACATGCGCGCCCTGACATCCGCACACATGCGCACGCTGACATACATACATACATACATACATCTATCCCTTACCACCTCTTTAGGCCTGTCCCAGTGGACATCTCCAACACACTGAAGGCAACTCCATAGACCTGGTCTTCACAAATCTCTGGGCTGTTTCCAACTCCCTTAACTTCCCCTTTACTCTCTCTGACCACCATCTATTAACCTTCTCTCTTACTCTACCTGCTACATCTTTGCAAGCCCCCAAAAAACTGCTACCTTACAGGAATTTAAATGACTTGGATCTCACAGACTTTTACACTCAACTGAGTCCTCTGCTCTATGACATTTCATCCCTCTCTTGTCCAAACCTTGTGACTCTACAGTATAATTCGGCACTAAAATCAACACTTGACAAAACTGCACCCTCCACTCTTTGACGGACATCAATCACTTGACGGCAACCGTGGCACACTAAACAGACCAGATATCTTCAGCGATGCTCACGGGCTGCTGAACGGCAGTGGAGGAAATCACGCACCTTTGCTGATTTCCAATATTATAAATTCACCCTTAAGTCGTACAACTCTGCGTTCAGCCTGGCCAAACAAGTCTATTTCTCCTCCCTTGTGTCATCTCACGCATCCAACCCCAGAAAACTGTTCTCAACCTTTAACTCCCTTCTACGTCCGCCTGCCCCCCCGCCCACTACCAATCTCACTGCTCAAATTATTGCTGATCACTTCAAAAATAAAATTGACACCATTAGAAAAGAGATCTGCACCTCGCACCCCGCAAACCCAGCGATCCTACCCACCCCTTCTATTAACAAAAATCTATGCTACTTCCCTCCTGTAACAGAGGAAGAAGTCTCTGCACTCCTATCATTGGCTCATCTCACAACCTGCCCACTTGACCCTATTCCTTCACGACTTATTCCCTCTCTCTCGGCTTCACTAACCCCTACCCTAACTCATCTCTTTAACCAATCTCTCACTGCTGGCACATTTCCTGACACATTCAAGCATGCGTCAATCATACCAATCCTAAAAAAGCCCTCGCTTGACCCCTCCACGCCTTCTAACTATCGACCGGTCTCCTTACTTCCCTTTCCTTCAAAATTATTGGAACAACTAGTCTATAATCGGCTAAATCAATTTCTCACAACTAACTCCTTACTTGATCCACTACAATCTGGTTTCCGCCCTAAACACTCGACAGAAACCGCTCTTGCTAAAGTAACAAATGACCTGTTATCAGCTAAAGCAAAAGGCCATTACTCCTTACAAATTCTTCTTGACCTGTCCGCAGCTTTTGACACAGTTGACCATCCTCTCCTCCTAAAAATACTACATTCATTTGGCATCCGAGACACAGCCCTCTCCTGGTTTGTATCATAGCTTTCAAACCGCTCGTTTTCAGTTTCCTTTAACAACATATCTTGTGATCCTATGCCTCTCTCAGTTGGAGTACCGCAAGGCTCTGTCTTGGGCCCCTTGCTTTTCTCTCTTTATACATCCTGCCTTGGAAAACTTATAGCCTCCTTTGGATTCCAGTACTACCTATATGCTGATGATACCCAAATCTATCTTTCCTCTCCTGATATCTCTCCCTCTTTACTCAACCAGATTTATGACTGCCTCTGCAATTTTCTCTTGGATGTCTTCACACTACCTCCAACTCAATCTGTGCAAAACTGAGCTGCTTCTTATCCCCCCCTCTTCGAGACATCCGACACCTGACATTTCTCTGATGGTTGGAGACTCTATTCTCAACACCTCACCCCAGATCAGCTGCCTTGGGGTCACACTAGACTCAAAACTCACATTCAACCCACATATACAAACGCTTACCAAATCCTGCCGTTCACACCTACGCAACATTTCCAGAATTCGTCCCTTCCTTACTCAAAAATCTACAAAAATACTTCTTTCTCTCATCCTGTCACGCATCTAGACTCATCCACCTAAGTCGACGATCTACATCAGCTGCTCCACTCTGCCAGTCTCTACACTGGCTCCCCATACACTCCAGAATACAATTTAAAGTATTAGCCCTAACCTACAAAGCACTCAACAGTCTAAATCCCAACTATATTTCCTCTCTCATCGTGATATATTCCCCATCCCGTCCTCTTCGATCAACCTCTGACCTACGTCTCTACACTCCTGTTATCTCTACGTCCCACTCCCGCCTCCAAGACTTTGCACGTGCTGCTTCTGTCCTCTGGAACTCTCTACCCCGCTCCATTAGACTGTCTCCAACCTTGTATAGCTTCAGACGATCCTTGAAAATCCACCTATTCAGAGAGGCGTACCATCTCTCCTCCATCCTGCATCCGAACCAAACTAATACATGTACATGAACTGCCTGACTCACTGCTGCAAATACAACCGTTGTAACAAGCTACCCCAACCTTATGTCTCTGCACCCTAAACCTGTAGACTGTGAGCTCTCCGGAGCAGGGCCCTCTTCCTCCTGTGCTAGATTTGTTTAGTTTTGTTATGGTTTGTATTTTATCACAAATCTTTGTCATTGTATACCCCTATCATTGTACCCAGCGCTACGGAATTTGGTGGTGCTATACAAATAAATGATAATAATAATAATACACACGCGCTGACTTTTTTTTTATTTTTTTTATACAAACTCCTCATTGACAGTCCAGTTTATTTTTAGTGATGGTAAATCCTAACTTTTTTTAAATGCTTGGATTTAGCATCACTTTAAGTCTACATATTAGCTTGGCCTCAGATGCAGCAATTCTCCTGTCTGAAGAGTCTCAAGCAGACACCTACATGCTGACTGCTAGGACTCAGTCTCTTGCCTCTGGGTGCAGGAGCTTTGCCCCCCTAGGTCTGCTTCTCTAAAGGCTGCTCTCTTAGGGCAGATAGAATGACAATCTGAGCACCATACAGATAAATACAGAGACTCTGAATGTTACCAAACAGAGAAGAAAACTGATCCCACAATTTGACTGTCCCTTGCTATGTGTCCCCACCCTTAAAGGGACAATCTAGTCAAAATTACAACTTTCCAATTTACTTTTATCATCAAATTTATTTTGTTCTCTTGGTATTTTTTTTGAAAGCTAAATCTAGTTAGGCTCAAACTGATTTCTAAACCATTAAAAACCACCTCTTATCTCAGTGCATTTTGACAGTTTTTCACAGTTAGACAGTGCTAGTTCATGCGTGCCATATAGATAACATTGTGCTCACTTCTGTGGAGATATTTAGGAGTGAGCACCGATTAGCTAAAATGCAAGTCTGTCAAAAGAACTGAAATAAGGGGGCAGTCTGCAGAGGCTTAGATACAAAGTAATTACAGAGGTAAAAAGTATTATAATAACTGTGTTGGTTATGCATAACTGGGGAATGGGTAAAAAAAAGGGATAATCTATCTCTTTAAAAAAATAATGTTGGAGTAGACTGTTCTTTTTTTAAAAGCAGTGGCTGAGAGGGGGCAAGGGAGAAAGCCGCAGTTTACCAGCTTATATGCTGAAGCACGCAGTGTACCTCTCTAATGAAACACGCAGTGTACACCTCTCTGCTGCAGCACGCAGTGTACACCTCTCTGCTGCAGCACGCAGTGTACACCTCTCTGCTGCAGCACGCAGTGTACACCTCTCTGCTGCAGCACGCAGTGTACACCTCTCTGCTGCAGCACGCAGTGTACACCTCTCTGCTGCAGCACGCAGTGTACACCTCTCTGCTGCAGCACGCAGTGTTTGTGCTCTCACCCTGTATCCCAGGGGTGCTCAGGAAGAGAGAGGAGGGCAGTAAATATTTTACATTGAGCTCCAACAGGACAGTGACATCTACAGGTAGATATTAAACGTGCAGGCAGAATCATCCATTTGATTTTATCTAGCTATGCTCCCGTTGTAAACCTGCTGCATTTTCTGTGACGAGACCGGAGATTGCAGCATGTTCTGCCTTAGGGATAATATAATGCAGATATAAGTGAGGAAAAAGGTGTCATTTATGTATCTGTCTGCATGAGCTTAAAACTTTGATTTTTTTTATTTTATTTAAGTATATGCAATATTCACTGTTGGGCTTAATAATAAACATTACTGACATTTCACTCACCTTTTAAAGGTAGGTTTTATTCTTTTTCCCCCTTTTTAATTACTTATTTTTTTATTTATTTAATACAAACAGAAATTGAAATCTCATGAAAATGCAGAACAAAGGTAAAGATCTCCTAGCTGCCAGCTCTTTCTGTGGGCCTGCAGTAAAGAGAACGTAGGTTCTAGTTAGCTGCTGTAAAACTACAGCCCTTGCTAGCTAACCTGTTTAATATAGGATTATAAGACAAAAACAAGAACAGAGGCGCCACATGTGTAGATCAATAGAGACAAATAAATCTAAAAAGGAGCAGAATAAGGGTACTCACAAAAGAAGCGGCACTCTATTATGCCAATAGGGGCGGGCTGGTGTTCAACAGCAAACCAGCTGGCTGTGTGGAAGGTCCCCGCCGGATTCGATCAGCGCTGGAAATCTCTGCCTTCTGAACCTCAGGCCAGTGTTCCCAATAGCAATGATTCCCTCCGACTGGAGCTGCAGATGGAATAGGAGGAAGGGCTAAACTGCCCCTGGGTTACTGATATGGAGACTATCACACCAACGCCAGACTTGTGTAAAAGTTAAAAATCAGTATTTTATTGGACAAAATAAAAATACCAAAGGTATAACAATTTACAGCTGGGTGTGTGAATACCAATCTCCTAACAAGATACAGAGTATAGTAGCGACGCGTTTCTCGGGGAACACCCCGTTTCCTCAGGCTTGTATGCTCTATGTAATTACCCTTTAAATAAGGCTCAGTAACCTCATGTTCCAATAAACCCTCCCCTTCCTTTGCACAAATTATCCAATAGCATCCTTCCTTTCCCAATCCTCCCAGTTGTTGTTATAATGATAAAATTAAATTGTGATAATCTATGTAAATAAACAGGTCTTAATGAGGTTATAGATTCCGCAGCATTTTTGTAATCATGTATATATACCGTAAGGGCCATTAGGATATTGTTGTTAATAGTGAGATATTGTTAGAATTATGTTTATTTGTTCTCTGGAATTTCCCTACCCACTTGTTGTTGGTATTTTCACTTATACACTTTTAGTCAATTGAAACATGCAAATTCTACAGTTTTCAGCAGATATTTGTACATCTCATTACATTCACCATTCTATGGGGCAATAGTACATCGTCATTCCCATTCTATATGAGTTAGCCATTCACATTATATCATATCACACTAAAACATGCACATATTTTATATATACACAGCATATGTTTTTAACTTCTTTTTCACATACACTTATACACTACTTTCGTCCCATGCATTTGGTATGACTGTATATTTAGCTTAAGTCTAATAACATACATATTGATTGTTTGTTTCGTTTAGCATATATTTCCACATTCACAATGAATATACAGGTAGCCCTCAGTTTATGCCGGGGTTAGGTTCCAGAAGGAATGGTTGTAAATCGAAACCGTTGTAAATTGAAACCCAGTTTATAATGTAAGTCAATGGGAAGTGAGGGAGATAGGTTCCAGGCCCCTCTCAAAATTGTCATAAGTAACACCTAATACATTATTTTTAAAGCTTTGAAATGAAGACTTTAAATGCTAAAACAGCATTATAAACCTAATAAAATAATCACACAACACAGAATATATAATTAAACTAAGTTAAATCAACAAAAACATTTGCTAAAAAGCATTATAAACCTAATAAAATAACCACACAACACAGACTTCGCTTGCATTTTTCTGCAAACAGTTCTTTCTATGCATTCCAATCTGGACTGATTTATAGACAGGACGATCTTGTTCCTTTGAAATCTGCTCCATAGCTCAGGTCTGGTTAAACTGATTAATTTCAGCTTGCTTGGCTTTGCTGCAACACAAGCGGACAGCTCCACCTACTGGCTATTTTAATAAATGCAATGCTTTTCAATAGCAGTCACATGACTAGAAAAAAGGTTGTTATTCTGAAACTGTGTAAATTGAACCTTTGTAAAACGAGGGCCACCTGTATATTATTTTGGATTATACCCAAACATAATTTTTGAGCTACTTGTGCTCATCCTTACTTTCTCCAACATAGGTGTGTCCGGTCCACGGCGTCATCCTTACTTGTGGGATATTCTCTTCCCCAACAGGAAATGGCAAAGAGCCCAGCAAAGCTGGTCACATGATCCCTCCTAGGCTCCGCCTACCCCAGTCATTCTCTTTGCCGTTGTACAGGCAACATCTCCACGGAGATGGCTTAGAGTTTTTTAGTGTTTAACTGTAGTTTTTATTATTCAATCAAGAGTTTGTTATTTTAAAATAGTGCTGGTATGTACTATTTACTCAGAAACAGAAAAGAGATGAAGATTTCTGTTTGTATGAGGAAAATGATTTTAGCACCGTAACTAAAATCCATGGCTGTTCCACACAGGACTGTTGAGAGCAATTAACTTCAGTTGGGGGAACAGTGTGCAGTCTCTTACTGCTTGAGGTATGACACATTCTAACAAGACGATGTAATGCTGGAAGCTGTCATTTTCCCTATGGGATCCGGTAAGCCATGTTTATTAAGATAGTAAATAAGGGCTTCACAAGGGCTTATTAAGACTGTAGACTTTTTCTGGGCTAAATCGATTCATTATTAACACATATTTAGCCTTGAGGAATCATTTATTCTGGGTATTTTGATATGATTATATCGGCAGGCACTGTTTTAGACACCTTATTCTTTAGGGGCTTTCCCTAATCATAGTCAGAGCCTCATTTTCGCGCCGGTATGGCGCACTTGTTTTTGAGGACAGCATGGCATGCAGCTGCATGTGTGTGGAGCTCTGATACATAGAAAAGTCTTTCTGAAGGCATCATTTGGTATCGTATTCCCCTTTGGGCTTGGTTGGGTCTCAGCAAAGCAGATTCCAGGGACTGTAAAGGGGTTAAATATAAAAACGGCTCCGGTTCCGTTATTTTAAGGGTTAAAGCTTCCAAATTTGGTGTGCAATACTTTTAAGGCTTTAAGACACTGTGGTGAAATTTTGGTGAATTTTGAACAATTCCTTCATACTTTTTCGCAATTGCAGTAATAAAGTGTGTTTAGTTTAAAATTTAAAGTGACAGTAACGGTTTTATTTTAAAAGTTTTTTGTGCTTTGTTATCAAGTTTATGCCTGTTTAACATGTCTGAACTACCAGATAGATTGTGTTCTGACTGTGGGGAAACCAAGGTTCCTTCTCATTTAACTATATGTATTTTATGTCATAAAAAAAATTTAGTAAAAATGATGCCCAAGATGATTCCTCAAGTGAGGGGAGTAAGCATGGTACTGCATCATCCCCTCCTTCGTCTACACCAGTCTTGCCCATACAGGAGGCCCCTAGTACATCTAGTGCGCCAATACTCCTTACTATGCAACATTTAACGGCTGTAATGGATAATTCTATCAAAAACATTTTAGCCAATATGCCCAATTATCAGCGAAAGCGCGACTGCTCTGTTTTAGAAAATTCTGTAGAGCATGAGAACGCTGATGATATGGTTTCTGAAGGGCCCCTACACCAGTCTGAGGGGGCCAGGGAGGTTTTGTCTGAGGGAGAAATTTCAGATTCAGGAAACATTTCTCAACAAGCTGAACCTGATGTGATTACTTTTAAATTTAAGTTGGAACATCTCCGCGCTCTGCTTAAGGAGGTGTTATCCAATTTGGATGATTGTGATTATCTGGTCATTCCAGAACCACTATGTAAAATGGAAAAGTTCTTAGAGGGGCCCCCCGAAGCTTTTCCTATATCCAAGCGGGTGGCGTACATTGTTAGTAAAGAATGGGACAGGCCCGGTATACCTTTAGTACCTCCCCCCATATTTATAAAATTGTTTTCTTATAGTCGACCCCAGAAAGGACTGATGGCAGACAGTCCCCAAGGTCGAGGGGGCGGTTTCTACTCTACACAAGCGCGCCACTATACCCATAGAAGATAGTTGTGCTTTCCAAGATCCTATGGATAAAAAATTAGAAGGTCTGCTAGAGATGTTTGTTCAGCAAGGTTCCCTTCTACAACCAATTGCATGCATTGTCCCTGTCACTGCAGCCGCGTGTTTCTAGTTTGATGAGCTAGGAAAGGCGATTATTAGTAATTCTTCTTCTTATGAGGAGATTATGGACAGAATTCGTGCTCTTAAATTGGCTAATTCTTTCACCCTAGACGCCACCTTGCAATTGGCTAGGTTAGCGGCGAAAAAATTCTGGGTTTGCTATTGTGGCGCAGAGCGCTTTGGTTAAAATCTTGGGCAGCGGATGCGTCTTCCAAGAACAAATTGCTTGACATTCCTTTCAAGGGGAAAACACTCTTTGGCCCTGACTTGAAAGAGATTATCTCTGATATCACTGGGGGCAAGGGCCACGCCCTTCCTCAGGATAGGTCTTTTCAAGACCAAAAATAAACCTAAGTTTCGTCCCTTTCGCAGAAACGGATCAGCCCCAAGGGCTACGTCCTCTAAGCAGGAAGGTAATACTTCTCAAGCCAATCCAGCCTGGAGACCTATGCAAGGCTGGAACAAAGGAAAGCAGGCCAGGAAACCTGCCACTGCTACCAAGACAGCATGAAATGCGGGCCCCCGATCCGGGACCGGATCTGGTGGGGGGCAGACTCTCTCTCTTCGCTCAGGCTTGGGCAAGAGATGTTCTGGATCCTTGGGCGCTAGAAATAGTCTCCCAAGGTTATTCTCTGGAGTTCAAGGGGCTTCCTCCAAGGGGGAGGTTCCACAGGTCTCAGTTGTCTTCAGACCACATAAGAAGACAGGCATTCTTACATTGGGTAGAAGACCTGCTAAAAATGGGAGTGATTCATCCTGTTCCATTAGGAGAACAAGGGATGGGGTTCTACTCCAATCTGTTCATAGTTCCCAAAAAAGAGGGAACGTTCAGACCAATCTTAGATCTCAAGATCTTGAACAAGTTTCTCAAGGTTCCATCGTTCAAGATGGAAACCATTCGAACACTTCTTCCTTCCATCCAGGAAGGTCAATTCATGACCAAGGTGGATTTCAAGGATGCGTATCTACATATTCCTATCCACAAGGAACATCATCGGTTCCTAAGGTTTGCATTCCTGGACAAGCATTTCCAGTTCGTGGCGTTTTCTTTCGGATTAGCCACTGCTCCTAGGATTTTCTCATAGGTACTAGGGTCCCTTCTGGCGGTGCTAAGACCAAGGGGCATTGCTGTAGTACCTTACTTGGCCGACATTCTGATTCGAGCGTCGTCCCTTCCTCAAGTAAAGGCTCACACGGACATTGTCCTGGCCTTTCTCAGATCTCACGGATGGAAAGTGAACGTGGAAAAGAGTTCTCTATCTCCGTCAACGAGGGTTCCCTTCTTGGGAACTATAATAGACTCCTTAGAAATGAGGATTTTTCTGACAGAAGCCAGAAAAACAAAACTTCTAGACTCTTGTCGGATACTTCATTCCGTTCCTCTTCCTTCCATAGCGCAGTGCATGGAAGTGATAGGTTTGATGGTAGCGGCAATGGACATAGTTCCTTTTGTGCGCATTCATCTAAGACCATTACAACTGTTCATGCTCAGTCAGTGGAATGGGGACTATTCAGACTTGTCTCCGAAGATACAAGAAAATCAGAGGACCAGAGACTCATTCCGTTGGTGGCTGTCCCTGGACAACCTGTCACAAGGGATGACCTTCCGCAGACCAGAGTGGGTCATTGTCACGACCGACGCCAGTCTGATGGGCTGGGGCGCGGTCTGGGGGTCCCTGAAAGCTCAGGGTCTTTGGTCTCGGGTAGAATCTCTTCTACCGATAAATATTCTGGAACTGAGAGCGATATTCAATGCTCTCAAAGCTTGGCCTCAGCTAGCGAGGGCCAAGTTCATACATCAACCATCAGGGGGGAACAAGGAGTTCCCTAGCGATGGAAGAAGTGACCAAAATCATTCTATGGGCGGAGTCTCACTCCTGCCACCTGTCTGCTATCCACATCCCAGGAGTGGAAAATTGGGAAGCGGATTTTCTGAGTCGTCAGACATTGCATCCGGGGGAGTGGGAACTCCATCCGGAAATCTTTGCCCAAGTCACTCAACCGTGGGGCATTCCAGACATGGATCTGATGGCCTCTCGTCAGAACTTCAGAGTTCCTTACTACGGGTACAGATCCAGGGATCCCAAGGCGGCTCTAGTGGATGCACTAGTAGCACCTTGGACCTTCATACTAGCTTATGTGTTCCCGCCTTTTCCTCTCATCCCCAGGCTGGTAGCCAGGATCAATCAGGAGAGGGCGTCGGTGATTTTGATAGCTCCTGCGTGGCCACGCAGGACTTGGTATGCTGATCTGGTGAATATGTCATCGGCTCCACTATGGAAGCTACCTTTGAGACGAGACCTTCTTGTTCTAGGTCCGTTCGACCCACTCCAGCTGTCTGCTTGGAGATTGAACGCTTGATCTTATCAAAGCGAGGGTTCTCAGATTCTGTTATTAATACTCTTGTTCAGGCCTGAAAGCCTGTAACCAGAAAAATTACCACATAATTTGGTATATCTGTTGGTGTGAATCTGCAGGATTCCCTTGGGACAAGGTTAAGATTCCTAAGAGTCTATCCTTCCTTCGAGAAGGATTGGAAAAAGGATTATCTGCAAGTTCCTTGATGGGACAGATTTCTGCCTTGTCTGTGTTACTTCACAAAAAGCTGGCAGCTGTGCCAGATGTTCTAGCCTTTGTTCAGGCTCTGGTTAGAATCAAGCCTGTTTACAAAATTTGGACTCCTCCTTGGAGTCTCAACCTAGTTCTTTCAGTTCTTCAGGGGGTTCCGTTTGAACCCTTACATTCCGTTGATATTAAGTTATTATCTTGGAAAGTTTTGTTTTTGGTTGCAATTTCTTCTGCTAGAAGAGTTTCAGAATTATCTGCTCTGCAGTGTTCTTCTCCTTATCTGGTGTTCCATGCAGATAAGGTGGTTTTGCGTACTAAACCTGGTTTTCTTCCAAAAGTTGTTTCTAACAAAAACATTAACCAGGAGATAGTTGTGCCTTCTTTGTGTCCTAATCCAGTTTCAAAGAAGGAACGTTTGTTGCACAACTTGGATGTAGTTCGTGCTCTCAAATTTTACTTAGCAGCTACTAAGGATTTCAGACAAACTTTGTCTTTGTTTGTTGTTTATTCTGGTAAATGGAGAGGTCAAAAAGCAACTTCTACCTCTCTCTCCTTCTGGATTAAAAGCATTATCCGATTGGCTTATGAGACTGCCGGACGGCAGCCTCCTGAAAGAATCACAGCTCACTCCACTAGGGCTGTGGCTTCCACATGGGCCTTCAAGAACGAGGCTTCTGTTGATCAGATATGTAAGGCAGCGACTTGGTCTTCACTGCACACTTTTTCTAAATTTTACAAATTTGATACTTTTGCTTCTTCTGAGGCTATTTTTGGGAGAAAGGTTTTGCAAGCCGTGGTGCCTTCCATTTAGGTGACCTGATTTGCTCCCTCCCTTCATCCGTGTCCTAAAGCTTTGGTATTGGTTCCCACAAGTAAGGATGACGCCGTGGACCGGACACACCTATGTTGGAGAAAACAGAATTTATGTTTACCTGATAAATTGCTTTCTCCAACGGTGTGTCCGGTCCACGGCCCGCCCTGGTTTTTTTAATCAGGTCTGATAATTTATTTTCTTTAACTACAGTCACCACGGTAACATATGGTTTCTCCTATGCAAATATTCCTCCTTAACGTCGGTCGAATGACTGGGGTAGGCGGAGCCTAGGAGGGATCATGTGACCAGCTTTGCTGGGCTCTTTGCCATTTCCTGTTGGGGAAGAGAATATCCCACAAGTAAGGATGACGCCGTGGACCGGACACACCGTTGGAGAAAGCAATTTATCAGGTAAACATAAATTCTGTTTTTTGTATTTTTATCTGTCTGGTTTACACTGCTTTAATGTGGTATCTTAGGGACTTCTCCCTTTATTAAATCACAGCAATGGCAATATTATTGTTTAGCCTATTGCTGTGGTCTCACGCAAGTTTGGCATAACTTACACATAGTTTCCCCTTTATTTTAAGAACCTATATGAATACATGTAAGCAGCCAATTACATGGTCTTATTTATTCTATTTTTTATTTTTTTTTGGTCTCCGCTATCCCATAGGTACTTAACATATATGGGCGGCAACCATATTGTTACTATTCTACACCTTGCTGCTTTAATGGTTTCGCATGATCACAGAGCTCAATACATACGGGCTCTTGCGGTCATGTGACTATGCGTTACTCTTCATTGATTGTCGTCCGGAACCATGCTAATAGCTTATTGCGGTTATTCCGATCATGTGACCCTATGTCACTTCCGTATCTTTGTAGTCCAGGGCAGTGATCACAGCGCTTAACGTATGAGGATAAGACCTAGGGACATGCCCCCAAAATGGTGATACATTATTGGCTATTTAGGAAACACATGTAAGCTTTGTTTACTTTTGTGTTAACACGCATTAGTCACGATCGATACTAGTCCGTTCCGATCGGATCACTCACAGGCAACACTTTTATCTTTATTATTGTAAATAATGGCATTTATTGAATTACACTGTTTATTTACATAGATTATCACAATTTAATTTTATCATAACAACAACTGGGAGGATTGTGAAAGGAAGGATGCTATTGGATAATTTGTGCAAAGGAAGGGGAGGGTTTATTGGAACATGAGGTTACTGAGCCTTATTTAAAGGGTAATTACATAAACAGAGCATACAAGCCTGAGGAAACGGGGTGTTCCCCGAGAAACGCGTCGCTACTATACTCTGTATCTTGTTAGGAGATTGGTATTCACACACCCAGCTGTAAATTGTTATACCTTTGGTATTTTTATTTTGTACAATAAAATACTGATTTTTAACTTTTACACAAGTCTGGCGTTGGTGTGATAGTCTCCATATCAGTAACCCAGGGGCAGTTTAGCCCTTCCTCCTATTCCATCTGCAGCTCCAATCGGAGGGAATCATTGCTATTGGGAACATTGGCCTGAGGTTCAGAAGGCAGAGATTTCCAGCGCTGATCGAATCCGGTGGGGACCTTCCACACAGCCAGCTGTTTGCTGTTGAACACCAGCCCGCCCCTATTGGCATAATAGAGTGCCGCTTCTTTTGTGAGTACCCTTATTCTGCTCCTTTTTGGATTTATTTGTCTCTATTGATCTACACATGTGGCGCCTCTGTTCTTGTTTTTGTCTTATCATCATAGAAGTGCATCTTCCCTCTGGATGACGACAGAGAGCGGCCTATCAAGTTTTGGGACGTCCGAGGACACCTGTTGGACTTTTTACATCTGGCTAGTCCAGCTTATTGCTTTGTATATTCCTTTTAATTACTATTTTATTATTGCAATTTTAGAGATTAATATATATTGTGCATATACATTAGCATATATATGTATTTATCTTGCTAACATTTGATAAATAAATATATATATATTATATTATATTATATATATATATATATATATATATATATATTTTTATACATTCATCCATTGTTGTAGCGCCTCCTATAGAAGCCCAGTGATTTTTTTGTCTATCACGGGGACTTCTTTATTTGTTTAATATATGATTATTTGTAGGGTACAACAGCACAAGGATATAAGTTCTATTTAGTCTGCGAGCAGTTTCCTTTTCTATGAGTTAGTGTTCTGTGATTACATAACTGACAGTATCCTCAGTAACTCGCTGCTAACAAAGGTTACATCAAATGATGAGTGTTGTGTTTTTATGGGTGTGATGTGCAGTGCGCTGTAGCTGCATCAGTTATATTATGTTATATTGTTTATATGTATTTTGTATCTGATAAACTGGCGCTACCAGTGCATATCCGCCATTCCCCTGCCCTTGGCTGGCTTCCCTGGTTACAGTATTTAGTAGTCTCATATTTACAGCTGGAGCTATTTATTAGATAATACACTCAGTAGTTGCTTTTGGATGAGGTTTACTCTTACTCTGGCCACGTGCCTGGCAATTAACATTTGGGAGCAACTTCACAGTTTGCACTAAAGAAAACCAAGAGGAGAGGTTTAGTTTTGTGTATATTAATATAACAGTGTTGGTAAGATAATCCCTTTATTATCCATTCCCCAGTTTTGTATATATTTGTAACCAATTCTGCAGTAGACTGTCCCTTTAAGATTGCATGCTCTGTCTGACTTTCCCTTTAAGGGGCACTCAAGTAAAAACAAACTTTTATGAATCAGATAGAGCAGCAGTTTTAAGACACTTTTCAATTTACTTCCATTATCAAATTTTGTCTCAGTCTTGTTATATTCACCCTTTCTGGGGAACAAAATCCTACTGAGCATGTGCACAAGCTCACAGGGTATACGTATACTAGTCTGTGATTGGCTGATGTCTGTCACATGATACAGGGGGCCAGAAAATGGGAGAAAAAATTAATTTGTCAAACAAATCTACTGCTTATTTGAAATCTAGAGTAAGGGCTATTGCATTATCTTTTTTATTATGCACTTATTGTTATGTAATTCTACTGTATGGAGTGGTCCTTTTAACTAACATTGTGTGCATATTTATTATTATCAGGTATTTGTAGTGGGGCTGATCAGAATTCTTTAGAAACTATTCTCAAACGAGTTATCTACAAACATCCCATAGACTTTAGTGCTGGTTTTCTCTGCTGTTGCCTGCACATAACACATTTATAAGCACATAGGTATAGGCAAGTTACTGCAGTTTTATGTAAATAGAATTAGCCGTGTATCCAGGATAACAACCAGTCTGATACAACATACTGCTATGTATTGGGATTCCATTCCCTGTATGTGGTGATGACCATAGGAATGTGACCAGCGTTATACACCCACTATAGACCCAGCAGCGCTCCCATATGGTTTTGTTATCTCCCAGGACGAGTGGGATGTGTTTTCTCACTCCCACCATGCACTTGGCTATTTTTACCTGCGATATTTCACATTTTCTGAGCTTTAGGATGTCGGCTTCTTGTAAGTAGCGAAGTCTTTAAATAAACGTTCATGAATTTCAAGAAGCCTCACATGGCAGATAAATCCATCCCACCTCCCCCTCACTGTCAGCATGTCACACGTGTACGTTTTATATACCCCAGGCGCAATGTGACACATTATCCCACGATAAAACAAATGGTGGCTCTATAAACCAGCAGACCAGCGCTTGCTGATGCGAATGAAGCTGGTCTGATGCTTGGTCCTCAATGGTCTGCGTTTAACATCCCTGCACTATAACCCATGGTCTGCATTTAACATCCCTGCACTATAACCCATGGTCTGCGTTTAACATCCCTGCACTATAACCCATGGTCTGCATTTAACATCCCTGCACTATAACCCATGGTCTGCATTTAACATCCCTGCACTATAACCCATGGTCTGCATTTAACATCCCTGCACTATAACCCATGGTCTGCATTTAACATCCCTGCACTATAACCAATGGTCTGCATTTAACATCCCTGCACTATAACCCATGGTCTGCATTTAACATCCCTGCACTATAACCCATGGTCTGCATTTAACATCCCTGCACTATAACCCATGGTCTGCATTTAACATCCCTGCACTATAACCCATGGTCTGCGTTTAACATCCCTGCACTATAACCCATGGTCTGCGTTTAACATCCCTGCACTATAACCCATGGTCTGCATTTAACATCCCTGCACTATAACCCATGGTCTGCATTTAACATCCCTGCACTATAACCCATGGTCTGCATTTAACATCCCTGCACTATAACCCATGGTCTGCGTTTAACATCCCTGCACTATAACCAATGGTCTGCATTTAACATCCCTGCACTATAACCAATGGTCTGCATTTAACATCCCTGCACTATAACCAATGGTCTGCATTTAACATCCCTGCACTATAACCCATGGTCTGCATTTAACATCCCTGCACTATAACCAATGGTCTGCATTTAACATCCCTGCACTATAACCAATGGTCTGCATTTAACATCCCTGCACTATAACCCATGGTCTGCATTTAACATCCCTGCACTATAACCCATGGTCTGCGTTTAACATCCCTGCACTATAACCCATGGTCTGCGTTTAACATCCCTGCACTATAACCCATGGTCTGCGTTTAACATCCCTGCACTATAACCCATGGTCTGCGTTTAACATCCCTGCACTATAACCCATGGTCTGCGTTTAACATCCCTGCACTATAACCCATGGTCTGCATTTAACATCCCTGCACTATAACCCATGGTCTGCATTTAACATCCCTGCACTATAACCCATGGTCTGCATTTAACATCCCTGCACTATAACCCATGGTCTGCATTTAACATCCCTGCACTATAACCCATGGTCTGCATTTAACATCCCTGCACTATAACCCATGGTCTGCATTTAACATCCCTGCACTATAACCCATGGTCTGCATTTAACATCCCTGCACTATAACCCATGGTCTGCATTTAACATCCCTGCACTATAACCCATGGTCTGCATTTAACATCCCTGCACTATAACCCATGGTCTGCATTTAACATCCCTGCACTATAACCCATGGTCTGCATTTAACATCCCTGCACTATAACCCATGGTCTGCATTTAACATCCCTGCACTATAACCCATGGTCTGCATTTAACATCCCTGCACTATAACCCATGGTCTGCATTTAACATCCCTGCACTATAACCCATGGTCTGCCATCACTCTGCTTATTTGCTCTTTCTCATGTGATAAATTCAGGCTGACCATTTAAGATTTCCTTTTCTCATAAATTTGCTTCTTTGGAGCAGATTCAGCCTTAGACAGATGTAGTGTGATGTAGACTGTAACACTGTGGGGTACTGCTATAAGGTCAACAAAAGAGCTGCTCTGTGCAGAAGGCGCGTGGTGAGAAGCTGCTGTTCAACTGTGTTAAATTGTATTCGGTGAGAGAGTTTATATCAGTGGAGTCTCAAATTCTGATTCTTTGTTGAAACTTAGCTGCTTTCCATGAGAGCATACTAAGGTAGGCACTGGAGCATGCATGTGTCATGAGCACTATATGGCAGCCATCTGCAACAAGACACATGCACGGCTCCAGAGCCTACCTCAGTATGCTCTCATCGAAAGGAACTAAATATAACAAAAATGGACACCAAAAAGAAAGAGCTACATTTGATGATAGCGAACAAGAACTTTGCAATTTATTTTTATCTGAATCATGAAGCCTTTAAAGTAGTGAGACTAAATAGCTGTATTTATAATACCAGGGGCCTCAGACATATACTCTGAGTTTAACTGCATAGTGGTGTTTGTGCTCTGTGTCTGAGCAGTAATCCTGTGCTGAATTATTGCGCTTGGGTCTGGACTTTCAGTACGATTTGTGAACAAGCTGCACAGCCTGTAAGCGCCAAATGCAATTCTATTCTTATTTGTAGACTCAGCGTTAATCCTTAAGCGACTTTTTTTTACCAGACAATCACATTCATATGAAAGAATCCGTGTGTATCCGGTGCTCTGAACCTTTAAAGAATGTAATATGTTTAGTATTACATTGTACCCAGCGCTACGGTGGTAGAAGGGGATAAGAAACGGAAACTGCTTTCGTTGTTGAGGGCTCGTCCATGTTGGTTTGTACCGTAACGTCTCTGAAGCATCAAATGCAGCTTGATAAATATTATTCTGTTATCTCTGCTTAGTGTGTTATCTGTCTGTCAGTCTGTCTCGTTCCATACAGGCTTTACTGGGGCATATTTGTAGAGCTGATTTATAACAGTTTTGTCAGAAGGTAGATTGTGATTCGCCGCTAGATCTGGCGACTCGTCACATGACCATTATAGCATTTGTTTTATGTAATTGGCAAGAGCTAGTGACGTATGGGATATACAATCCTACCAGGAGAGGGGCAAAGTTTCCCAAACCTCAAAATGCCTATAAATACACCCCTCACCACACCCACAATTCAGTTTTACAAACTTTGCCTCCTATGGAGGTGGTGAAGTAAGTTTGTGCTTGATTTTCTTCTGTGATATGCGCTTCTCAGCATTTTGAAGCCAGATTCCTCTGAGTACAGTGAATGTCAGAGGGATGTGAAGGGAGTATCACCTATTGATTCTATGGTTTTCCTCACGGTAAATCTTTTCAAAGGTTCTCTGTTATCGGTCGTAGAGATTCTTCTCCTACCTCCCTTTTCAGATCGACGATATACTCTCAAATTCCATTACCTCTACTGATACTTTTTCAGTACTGGTTTGGTTATCTGCTATATGTGGATGGGTGTCTTTTGGTAAGTATGTTTTCATTACTTAAGACACTCAGATATGGTTTGGCACTTTATGTATTAATATAAAGTTTTAAATATATGTATTGTACTTATATTTGCCATGAGTCAGGTCTATCTATATTTCCTTTTGCAGACTATCAGTTTCAAAATTGGGAAAGATATTTAGGAAGTCTTTTCTTCAAATTGACTGACTGCTTTTTCATTAATTTTCGCGGGCAAAATTAGACTTGCGAGGTCGCAAAATGCTGATATTTATTGCGTCATTCTTGGTGCGAGAATTTTTTTGCCGCAAAGGTACGTTAGGTGACGCAAATTTGTAGTTTCTGGTGTCTTAGTTGACGCCAGGTTTCCTTGCACAAGGTTGCATCTGCCATGATGCGAGTTGCGTCATTTGCGGATGTTGTTAGCGCCAAAAAAAATAATTTTGCGTTGTGCGTCATACTTGGCGCTAAATTATTTATTTATTTAAACCCCACTTCCTATATGCCTCTTGCTCTTTTTTATGCTCAGAGGGCTATGCTGTTTGCATTTTTTTTCCCATTCCTGAAACTGCCATATAAGGAAATTGATAATTTTGCTTTATATGTTGTTTTTTTCTCTTACATTTGCAAGATGTCTAAATCTGATCCTGTCTTAGAAACCACTGTTGGAATCCTGCTGCCTGATAACAATTCTACCAAAGCTAAGTGTATCTGATGTAAGTTTGTGGAGATTATATCTCCAGCTGTAGTATGTAACAGTTGTCATGACAAGCTTTTGCATGCAGAGAATGTATCCATCAGTACTAGTACAATGCCTGTTGTTCCTTCAACATCTCATGTACATGATATCCCTGTGAATATTAAATATTTTATTGCTGATGCGATTCAGAAGGCTTTGTCTGCTATTCCGCCTTCTAATAAACGTAAAAGGTCTTTTAAAACTTCTCATAAGATTGATGAAATTTCAAATGACCGACAACATACTGAATTATCCTCCTCTGATGAGAATCTATCTGGTTCAGAAGATCCTTCCTCAGATATTGACACTGACAAATCTACTTATCTCGTTAAGATGGAGTATATTCCTAAAGAAGTGTTGGTTACTTTGGATATTGAGGAATCTAGTCCTCTAGATACTAAAATTAGTAAACGTTTAAATTCTGTTTACAAACCTCCTGTGGTTACTCCAGAGGTTTTTCCAGTTCCTGATGCTATTTCTGATATGATTTCTAAGGAATGGAATAGGCCTGGTACTTCTTTTATTCCTTCTTCTAGGTTTAAGAAGTTGTATCCTTTGCCAGCAGCTAGATTGGAGTTTTGGGGAAAAAAAATCCCCAAAGTTGATGGGGCGATTTTTAATCTTGCCAAATGTGCTACTATTCCTATGAGAGAGTACTTCTTTTAAGGATCCTTTAGATAGGAAACTTGAATCTTATCTAAGGAAAGCTTATTTATTTTCTATCTTTATCGGTTTCTGAGATTCTCTTTTCTAGACAAGCATTACCAATTTGTCGCTCTTCCATTTGGCCTAGCGACAGCTCCAAGATTTTTCTCAAAGGATCTCGGTGCCCTACTCTCTGTAATCAGAGAACAGGGTATTGCGATGTTCCTTAATTGGATGATATCTTGGTACTAGCTAAGTCTTTACATTCTGCGAATCACACACAAATCAACTAGTGTTGTTTCTTCAAAGACATGGTTGGAGGATCAATTTACCAAAAGTTCCTTGGTTCCTCAGACAATGGTCACCTTTTAGGTTTCCAGAAAAATGTTCAGTGTCCATGACTCTGTCTCTAACAGACAAGAGATGAATACAATTGGTTTCAGCTTGTTAAAACCTTCAGTCTCGATCATTCTCTTTGCTCGTTTTCATATAAGACCTCTTCAGCTTTGTATGCTGAATCAATGGTGCAGGGATTATACAAGGATATCACAGTCAATATCCTTAAATCCCAACATTCGACTCTCTCTGACTTGGTGGTTAGACCACCATCGTATAGTTCAAGGGGCCTCTTGTTCGTCTAACCTGGACTGTAATCACAACAGATGCAAGTCTTTCAGGTTAGGGATTCTGGGGATCTCTGACAGCACAAATAGTTTGGAAGCCTCAAAAGGCGAGGTTACCAATTAATACTTTAGAACTCCGTGCTATTTTCAGGGCTCTTCAGGTTTGGCCTCTGTTGAAGAGAGAATAATTTATTTGTTTTCAGACAGAAAATATCACAACTGTGGCATATGTCAATCATCAGGGTGAGACTTTGTCCCCTTGCCATGAAAGTAGTTTCTTGGATACTTTCTGGGGTGGAATCCAGCTCTTGTCTAATTTCTGTGGTACATATCCCAGGTATAGTCAATTGGGAAGTGAATTATCTCAGCCGTCAGAGTTTACATCCGGGGGAGTGGTCTCTCCATCCAGATGTGTTTTTTTTTTCAAATTGTTCAGATGTGGGGTCTTCCGGAAATAGGTCTGATGGCTTCCCATCTAAACAAGAAACTTCCCAGGTACTTGTCCAGTTCCAGGGATCCTCAGGCAGACTCGGTGGATGTGTTGGCAGTTCCCTGGTTTTACCAACCTGCTTATATCTTCCTGCCTCTAGTTCTTCTTCCAAGAGTGATCTCCAAGATCATCATGGAACAATTGTTTGTGTTCTGGTAGCACCAGCATGGCCTCACAGGTTTTGGTATGCGGATCTTGTTTGGATGTCTAGTTGCCAACCTTGGTCACTTCCTTTAAGACCAGACCTTCTGTCTCAAGGTCCGTTTTTCCATCAGGATCTCAAATCTTTAAATTTTGAAGGTATGGAAATTGAACGCTTAGTGCTTAGTCATAGAGATGAACGCTTAGTGCTTAGTCATAGAGGTTTCTCTGACTCAGTGATTAATACTATGTTACAGGCTCGTAAAACTTTCTAGGAAGATTTATTATCGAATTTGGAAGACATATTTCATGGCGTTCTTTTCATAAAATCTCCTGGCATTCTTTTAGAATTCCTAGAATTTTACAGTTTCTTCAGGATGGTTTTGATAAAGGTTTGTCTGCAAGTTCCTTGAAGGGACAAATATCTTCTCTTTCTGTTTTATTTCACAGAAAGATTGCTAAGCTTCCTGATATTCACTGGTTTTTTTTTATACAGGCTTTGGTCTGTATCAAGCCTGTCATTAAATCAATCTCTCCTCCTTGGAGTTTTAATTTGGTTTTGAAGGATTTACAGGCTCCTCCTTTTGAGCCTATGGGGCATATTTATCAAGCTCAGAATGGAGCTTGATGCCCCGTGTTTCTGGCGAGCCTTCAGGCTCGCCAGAAACAGCAGTTATGAAGCAGCGGTCACAAAGACCACTGCTCCATAACCTGTCCGTCTGCTCTGAGCAGGCGGACAGACATCACCGGAAATCAACCCGATCAAGTACTCCCCTGCTGGCGGCCCATTGGCTGCGAGTCTGCAGGGGGCAGCATTGCACCAGCAGCTCTTGTGAGCTGCTGGTGCAATGCTGAATACAGCGAGCGTATTGCTCGCCGTATTCAGCGAGTTCTGTCGGACCTGATCCGCACTGTCGGTTCAGGTCCGACAGACCTTGATAAATAGAGGCCTATGCATTCTTTGGATATTAAACTACTTTCTTGGAAAGTGTTGTTCCTTTTGGCTATCTCTTCTGCTCTTTCTTGTGAGTCTCCTTTTCTGATTTTCCATCAGGATAAGGCAGTTTTGTGGACTTCATTTGAATTTCTTCCTAAGGTTGTGAATTCTAATAACATTAATAGGGAAATTGTTGTTCCCTCTTTGGAGAGATCCTTACATTCTTTGGATGTTTTTGGAGCTTTGAAATATTATATTGAAGCCTCTAAAGATTTTAAGAAGACTTCCTGTCTATTTGTTGTCTTTTCTGGTTCTAGGAAAGGTCAGAAAGCTTCTGCCATTTCCATGGCATCTTGGTTAAAGCTTTTGATTCATCAGGCATATTTGGAGTTGGGTCAGGCCCCGCCTCAGAGAATCACAGCTCATTCTACTAGATCAGTCTCCACTTTGTGGGCCTTTAAGAATGAAGCTTCAGTTGATCAGATTTGCAAAGCAGCAACTTGGTCTTCTTTGCATTCATTTACTAAATTCTACCGTTTTGAAGTATTTGCCTCTTCAGAAGCAGTTTTGGTAGAAAAATTCTTCAGGCAGCTGTTTCAGTTTGTTTTCTCTGCTTATGTTTTTAAGTTTTTTCTTTTCAATTATGAGAAAAACTTATTTTTTGGATGTGGATTTAATTTTTTCAGTGGAAAATGGCCATTATTATTGTATCCCTCCCTCTCTGGTGACTCTTCTGTGGAGTACCACATCTTGGGTATTAATATCACATATGTCACTAGCTCATGGACTCTTGCCAATTACATGAAAAAAAACGTAATGTATGTGAGAACTTACCTGATAAATTCATTTCTTTCATATTGGCAAGAGTCCATGAGACCCACCCTTTTTTATGGTTATATTCATTTATGCCATGGGGTATTACTGTATTTAAATTAAAAATCCACTTAGTTTCCATTTTCAAAAGTCTCTGTTCTGTTGCCCCCCCCCCCCCCTCTTATTCCAGGTCTTAATTTTTCAAGTCCCCAACATTGAAAATCTCTTGGGTTCCCATGATGAAATTGTAAGAAATGTTTGGCCACGCTATTTTTTTTACCCTTTTCCACATCTTTCTGGGCTGTTCTTATATTGCTCAGATGCTCTGACATTCGGGTACCCATACATCTGGTGGTCATTCCTATGTAATATAGGTCACATTTACAGGAAAGGCAATAGATTACATTGGTACTTTTGCAGTTAATGTGGTCCCTGATCTTCCAAATATTGCCAAATCTATCAGTCATCGTGTGTTTTTTGGTCATATATTGGCAAATCTTACAGTTGCCACAATCAATGGAACCTTTATATAGAGGGGCTTTATGAAGATTTCTATCAAAGTGGCTTCTGGTTAATGAGTCACTGATATTATTAGCCCGTCTAAAAGTAAAGGAGGGTATTTCTGGAATCAGGGGTCTTAACAATTCATCTGCTTGAAGAACATGCCAGTGCTTTTTCACAATTTTATTAATGTGATTACTAGCTGATGAGTAAGTGGTCACAAAACGTAGAGTATAATCTTTCTTTCTGGCTTTAGTGGTGAGCAATTCATTCCTGTCCTTGATAAGTGCCTTGTTGTATGCCCTGGCTAGGGATTTTTTGGAGTAACCTCTATTTATTAATCTGGTTCTCAAATCCAGTGCTGCTGTTTTAAACATCTCTATAGTGCTACAGTTTCTCCTTAGGCGGATATATTCTCCTACCGGTAACCCCTTAATAGTAGATGGGTGGTGGTAGCTACTAGCTAGTAGTATATTATTTGTCGCTGTAGGTTTTCTATAGATGTTACTAAGCGGTTCTCAGACTTACCTATGGTAAGGTCTAGAAACTCCACTTTCTCGTTACTTAATGTGAATGTAAGATACAGTCCAAAGGGGTTAACATTAAGTATTTAGATAAATTCAAGCAGTAGGTTTTTAGGACCATTCCACACGAAGAATATATTGTCTATATATCTGGACCAGTGGGATATATATGTAGTGAAGTAAGTGTCTCTTGAAACACTATTGTTTCTTCCCACCAGCCCAGATATATATTCGCATATGTTGGAGCGCTGGAGGTACCCTGTCATCAAAAACAAAGAAGTTATAAGTTAATATAAATTCCAAAAGTTGGATAATAAATTCCTTTATATATAGTGACATATTAGGTTCTTTAGTAAGAAAATGGGAAATTGCTTTGCAGCCCCAATTAGTTTGAATGCTAGTGTAGATACTCTACGTCACATGTAACTAGAATTGTCTCGGAATTAATTTCTACTTCGTATTTTGTTCAGGATATGCATAGTATCCCTCGTGTGGGAAGGGAGAGCCTTGACTATGTGCCTTAGCCTCGCATCCACGTATTTACTTGCTTTTTCGGTTAAAGAACCTATACTTGATACTATAGGTCTTCCGGGTGGATAAGAGAGGTTTTTGTGTATCTTAGGAAGCATATAAAACGTGGCAACCTTGGGTTCTTTTACTTGTAAGAATCCCAGTGGCGTCACTAGGGTTGGTGTCACCCGGTGCGGTAAGTCATGGTGTCACCCCCCCCCAGAAAGCAGACACACACAAAAACACAGGCAAACACACATACAAACACTCAGACACACTTAAAAACATACTCAGATGCACACACAAACACTCGGAAACACACTCAGACACACACACAAAAACACACACACAAAAACACTGAGAAACACAAAAACTCAGACACACACATACAAAATATGTAAACTGCACTGCATTAATTATGAAGCTCATGCCTAGAGATGCTCCCTGGCTCAGCAGAACATCAAATGAAAGATAAACAGAGCACTCTAAAATAAATCACTGAAGAAAAGGTTTAGGCGCGCAAACTATGAAAATTCTGCTCTCTGACTCTGTTCCAAGTCTGTCAGTGCACAGCCCTGGGCCGCATGTCAGTGAGCACAGATAGGCAGGCAGGTTTAGGCTAGCAGCGCAACTTTGCAAGCCCCACTTCACACCCACAACATTCAAATTGGGCAGGGGAGGAGCAAAGTACAAACAAGCAAAAGCAGCCAGGAAAACTATTTGTTGAAATTGCAGCACTTGCTCAAGGGGCAAAAAAATTGTGTGTCTACAACTTCCCCAGTCCCACTAATGTTCACAAATGCCAGCCTCTAATAAAATAATCTATGCATCTCAACATTGTATTTCTTTGAATTTCAATAAAATTTAAAAAAAAAAACACCCCTGGAGGGTGTCACCCAGGTGCGGCCCGCACCCCCCTAGTGGCGCCACTGAAGAATCCAAATTCTTCAGGGTCAGTAATCTCATTGGCCAGGGCATCACTAATTAATGTATTATATTTATTCAAAAACATATCCGTAGTGTTACTGAATAAGATTTTATAATTATTGGCATTCTGTAAAACAAGTGTATACCCTATGAACTGCAAGATGACGTGGTATCAGGTAACACATCTTCAATTAGTAATTTAACAAGTGTATACCCTATGAACTGCAAGATGACGTGGTATCAGGTAACACATCTTCAATTAGTAATTCCATACAGTCTACTATCTGATGCAATTCGATCCTGTAATCATTACTAGCGATATTGCAGTGTCTAAGTTAGTTTTCATTCAGATAGTTGGCTATCGCAGTGTACACCGTGCACTGTAGCCACGCCAGCATATGATGACAAGCATGAAGGGGTGTGTGAATAAAGTGGATGATAGGCTAACGCATTAACTATGACTGCATATAGATCAATTGCAAATTTTGTTCAGTTTACTATTGAATGCAATCCATTCCTGTCACTATAATAAGTGAGATCACAGTGGCTGAGTTGATACTTATCAACATAGTTAACTATCATATCGCTTAGTGTGTACCACAGCCACGCCCCCATATGATGACTAGCATGGAGGGGTGTGAGAGGGAAATGGAGGGTGACTGGCTTATGCACTATGACTACATATAAATCACCTGCCACACTAGCTTCGGCTTCTTCATTTTTACACTAACACACAGCAGCCTACATTGAAAAAGGCCGTTACACCGCTGAAACGCGTAGCTCCGCCCCCCAGTCATTCTCTTTGCCGCTCTGAACAAGTAGCATCTCCACGGGGTGGTAAAGAGTATGTGGTGTTAGTTGTAGTTTTTTATTTCTTCTATCAAGAGTTTGTTATTTTAAAATAGTGCCGGCTTGTACTATTTACTCTACAGCAGAAAGTGATGAAGATTTCTGTTGAGAGGAGTATGATTTTAGCACCAGTAACTAAAATCCATTGCTGTTCCCACGCAGGACTATTGAAACCAGAGAACATCAGTTCGGGGGAACAGTTTGCAGGCTTAACTGCTTCAGGTATGATCAGTCATTTTTCTAACAAGACCATGTAATGCTAGAAGACTGTCAGAAATTCCCTCTGGGATAGGTAAGCCATTTTTTTCTTAGAAATGATGGCTTATATTTAGGGCTCTATGCTGGTTGACACTATTGTAGGCTTTAAAATCGATTGCTTTTTAGCATGTTTTTCACTATAAATAAGGTGTTTTTTCAGACTTTAAAACACTTTTGGGGTTTAATTTCGGCCTGGCACTTATTTGGACACCTAAATCTAGTCAGAAAGGCCCCTTCACTCTGGAAGGAAGAGGGAGGAGGCCTCATTTTCAGGCCTCAATTGCGCAGTTGTTTTTTGCCTAGGCAGTCCATGCAGCTTCATGTGGGATCAGAAAAGACTCCAGAGAGGCTTATTTCCTACTAAAATAATCCCTAGGAAGGTAATGGGCTACAGTGGAAGCTGTGGCTAGTACTGTAGTGTTTTAACCTGTTAATAACTGTTATTAGCTCCGGTTTGGGCATTAAGGGGTTAATTGGTCTGAAAATTTGTGTGCAATCTTTTCAAAGCATCAAGACAGCATGAAAGGGTAGCCCCGATCCGGGACCGGATCTAGTAGGGGGCAGACTTTCTCTCTTTGCTCAGGCTTGGGCAAGAGATGTTCCGGACCCCTTGGCACTAGAAATTGTCTCTCAGGGGTACCTTCTAGAGTTCAAAGACCTTTCCCCAAGGGGAAGGTTCCTCATGTCTCACTTATCTTTAGACAGATAAGGAAACAGGCATTCTTACTTTTTACTCAAACTTGTTTGTAGTTCCCAAAAAGGAGAGAACGTTCAGGCCAATTCTGGATTTAAAGATCCTAAACAAATTCCTCAAAGTTCCATCATTCAAAATGGAAACAATTTGAACAATTTTACCAATGATCCAGGAGGATCAATACACGACTACCGTGGACCTAAAGGATGCATACCTGCATATTCCTATCCACAAAAATCACCATCAGTTCTTAAGGTTCGCCTTTCTGGACAAGCATTACCAGTTTGTGGCTCTTCCTTTTGGGTTAGCCACCGCTCCCAGAATTTTCACAAAGGTGCTAGGGTCCCTTCTAGCGGTACTAAGACCACGGGGCATTGCAGTAGCACCTTACCTGGACAACATCTTAATACAGGCGTCGTCTTTTCCCAGAGCCAAGGCTCATACAGATATTGTTCTTGCCTTCCTAAGGTCTCACGGGTGGAAGGTGAAAGTAGAAAAAAGTTCTCTGTCCCCGGTCACAAGGGTTCTTTTCCTGGGAACAATAATAGACTCGGTAGAAATGAAAATCTTTCTGACGGAGGTCAGGAAGTCAAAACTTTCAAATGCTTGTCGAGTTCTTCATGCCATTCCTCAGCCGTCTGTGGCTTAGTGCATGGAGCTAATCGGTCTAATGGTTGCGGCAATGGACATAGTCCCGTTTGCCAGAATTCATCTAAGACCACTGCAATTGTGCATGCTCAGGCAGTGGAATGGGGATTATGCAGATTTGTCTCCCCAGATACAAATGGACCAGAAAACCAGAGAATCGCTCCTCTGGTGGTTGTCTCAGGATCACCTGTCTCAGGGAATGAGTTTCCGCAGACCAGAGTGGATCATTGTCCCGACCGACGCCAGTCTCTTAGGCTGGGGCGCGGTCTGGGACTCCCTGAAAGCTCAGGGTCTATGGTCTCGGGAAGAATCTCTTCTCCCGATAAACATTTTGGAACTGATAGCGATATTCAATGTGCTCCTGGCTTGGCCTCAACTAGCGAAGGCCAAATTTATAAGATTTCAGTCGGACAACATGACGACTGTGGCGTACAACAATCATCAGGGAGGAACAAAGAGTTCCCTGGCGATGAGAGAAGTATCCAAGATAATCAAATGGGAGGAGGATCACTCCTGCCATCTATCTGCAATTCACATCCCAGGAGTAGACAACTGGGAGGCGGATTATTTGAGTCGTCAGACTTTCCATCCGGGGGAGTGGGAACTTCACCCGGAGGTCTTTGCCCAGTTAACTCAACTATGGGGCATTCCAGATATGGATCTGATGGCGTCTTGTCAGAACTCCAAGGTTCCACGCTACGGGTCCAGGTCCAGGGATCCCAAGGCGACATTGGTGGATGCATTAGTGGCGCCTTGGTCGTTCAATCTAGCTTATGTCTTTCCACCGTTTCCTCTCCTTCCCAGGCTAGTAGCCAGGATCAAACAGGAGAAGGCTTCGGTGATTCTAATAGTTCCTGCGTGGCCACGCAGGACTTGGTATGCAGACCTGGTGAATATGTCATCGGTTCCACCATGGAAGCTACCTTTGAGACAGGACCTTCTAGTACAAGGTCCATTCGAACATTCAAACCTAGTTTCTCTGCAACTGACTTCTTGGAGATTGAACGCTTGATCCTATCTAAGCTTGGGTTTTCGGAATCTGTTATAGATACTCTGGTTCAGGCCAGAAAGCCTGTGACCAGGAAAATTTACCATAAGATATGGAAAAATATCTCTGTTGATGCGAATCCAAGGGTTACTCATGGAGTAAAATTAAGATTCCAAGAATACTTTCCTTTCTCCAAGAGGGATTGGAGAAAGGTCTGTCAGCTAGTTCTCTAAAGGGACAGATATCTGCTCTGTCTGTTTTGTTGCTCAAACGTCTGGCAGCAGTGCCAGATGTTCAAGCGTTTGTACAGGCGTTAGTCAGAATCAAGTCTGTCTACAGACCTGTGACTCCTCCATGGAGTCTAAACTTAGTTCTTTCAGTTCTTCAAGGGGTTCCGTTTGAACCTTTACATTACATAGATATTAAGTTACTATCTTGGAAAGTTTTGTTTTTGGTTGCTATTTCTTCTGCTAGAAGAGTTTCTGAATTGTCTGCTTTGCAGTGTAATTCACCCTATCTGGTTTTTTCATACAGATAAGGTAGTTTTATGTACCAAGCCTGGTTTTCTTCCAAAAGTGGTTTCCAATAGGAATATTAACCAGGAAATAGTTGTTCCTTCTCAGTGTTCGAATCCAGTTTCGAAGAAGGAACGTTTGTTACATAATCTGGATGTGGTTCGTGCTTTAAAATTCTATTTAGAAGCAACAAAGGATTTCAGACAGACATCATCCTTGTTTGTCGTCTATTCTAGTAAGAGGAGAGGTCAGAAAGCTACTGCTACCTCTCTTTCCTTCTGGCTAAAAAGCATCATCCGATTGGCTTATGAGACTGCCGGACGGCAGCCTCCTGAACGAATTACAGCTCACTCTACTAGAGCTGTGGCTTCCACATGGGCTTTCAAGAATAAGGCTTCTGTTGAACAGATCTGTAAGGCAGCGACGTGGTCTTCTCTGCATACATTTGCCAAATTTTAAAAATTCGATACTTATGCTTCTTCGGAGGCTATTTTTGGGAGAAAGGTTTTACAAGCAGTGGTGCCTTCCGTTTAGGTTACCTGACTTGTTCCCTCCCTTCATCCATGTCCTAAAGCTTTGGTATTGGTTCCCACAAGTAAGGATGAAGCCGTGGACCAGACACACCAATGTAGGAGAAAACAGAATTTATGTTTACCTGATAAATTTCTTTCTCCTGCGGTGTGTCCGGTCCACGGCCCGCCCTGGCTTTTAGTCAGGTTTAAAATTTTTGTTTCTTGTACACTACAGTCACCACTGCACCCTATGGTTCTCCTTTTTCTCCTAACCGTCGGTCGAATGACTGGGGGGCGGAGCTAGAGGGGGGACTATATGGACAGCTTTGCTGTGTGCTCTCTTTGCCACTTCCTGTAGGGAATGAGAATATCCCACAAGTAAGGATGAAGCCGTGGACTGGACACATCGTAGGAGAAAGAAATTTATCAGGTAAACATAAATTCTGTTTTTACTGCTGTGTATATTGACCGTCACTGTCACTCCTGTCACCTGAAGCCGACGCTTCCAGTTATTGGCCAGGAAACAGGGGAGTGACAAACGGCTTTTTAAAGGGATTTGGTTTTCTATGTGGAGCACAGAGCTTTTCTCTGTATTTTTAAGTATACATAATAAAATTTAGTTTTATATTTACATATACTCCGCCTAGGTAGATTTGAGTGCTAACATCCCCTTTTCTCCTTTCCCCTCTTGTACTTTATAAATAGTTATTTAATAGGGGCAGCACTGGTTCCTTGTATTAGGTTCCTTTCTTTCATGTAATTGGCAAGAGTCCATGAGCTAGTGACATATGGGATATACAATCCTACCAGGAGGGGCAAAATTTCCCAAACCTCAAAATGCCTATAAATACACCCCTCACCACACCCACAATTCAGTTTTACAAACTTTGCCTCCTATGGAGGTGGTGAAGTAAGTTTGTGCTAAGATTTCTACGTTGATATGCGCTTCTCAGCATTGTTGAAGCCCGATTCCTCTGAGTACAGCGAATGTCAGAGGGACGTGAAGGGAGTATCACTTATTGAATACGATGATTTCCCTAACGGGGGTCTATTTCATGGGTTCTCTGTTATCGGTCGTAGAGATTCATCTCCTACCTCCCTTTTCAGATCGACGATATACTCTCAATTTACCATTACCTCTACTGATAACTGTTTCTGTACTGGTTTGGCTATCTGCTATATGTGGATGGGTATCTTTTGGTAAGTATGGTTTTTATTACTTAAGACACCTCCGCTATGGTTTGGCACTTTATGCATTTATATAAAGTTCTAAATATATGTATTGTACTTATATTTGCCATGAGTCAGGTTCATATATTTCCTTCTGCAGACTGTCAGTTTCATATTTGGGTAATATAAATATCTTTTATAGAATTTTTTTTCTTACCTGGGGTTTAGTCTTTTTTTCAATTGACTACTTCTTGCAAATTGCGGGTGGCATTAGGCCCGCGGGTGCGTCAAATGCTTAACTTTATTGCGTCATTCTTGGCGCGGAAAAATACGTCTGACGCAACTTCGTCATTTCCGGCGTCATACTTGAACACCATGAACACTGTTATTTTTTGGCGCCAAAAAGTTTACGTTACTCTGTGCGTCATACTCAGAGCCAAACTTTTTCATTATTTCAATACCCCATTGATGTTTGCCTCTTGATTTTTTTTTCTCCATCAGAGGCCTATGCTATTTGCTTTTTTTCCCATTCCTGAAACTGTCATATAAGGAAATAGATAATTTTGCTTTTTATGTTGTTTTTTCTCTTACATTTTGCAAGATGTCTTTATCTGATCCTACCTCAGAAGTTTCTGCTGGAACATTGCTGCCTGACATCGGTCCTACCAAAGCTAAGTGCATTTGTTGTAAAATTGTTGAAATTATTTCGCCGAATGTCATTGGTAATAGTTGTCATGATAAACTTTTACATGCAGTTAGTGTATCCATCAGTAATAGCACATTGCCAGTTGTAGTTCCTTCAACTTCTAATGTGCATGATATACCTGTAAATTTTAAAGAATTTGTTCTGATTCTATTTTGAAGGTTTTGTCTGCATTTCCACCTTCTAATAAATGTAACGGTCTTTTAAAACTTCTCATTTAGTTGATGAAATTTCAAATGACTAACAACATAATTTATCTTCTAATGATGAGGATCTATCTGATACAGAAGATCCTTCCTCAGACATTGACACTGACAAATCTACTTATTTATTTAAAATAGAGTATATGCGTTCTTTATTAAAAGAAGTGTTAATTACTTTGGATATTGAGGTAACCAGTCCTATTGACGTTCAGTCTAATAAACGTTTAAATGCTGTTTTTAAACCTCCTGTGGTTTCTCCAGGGGTTTTTTCCTATTCCTGAGGCTATTGCTGTTATGATTTCTAGGGAATGGAATAAGCCAGGTACTTCTTTTATTCCTTCTTCAAGGTTTAAAAAATTGATGGGGCTATTTCTACTCTTGCTAAACGTACCACTATTCCTATGGAAGATAGTACTTCCTTTTAAGGATCCTTTAGATAGGAAGCTTGAATCTTATCTAAGGAAGGCCTATTTATATTCAGGTCCTCTTTTCAGACCTGCAATTTCTTTGGCTGATGTTGCGGCTGCATCAACCTTCTGATTGGAGAATTTAGCGCAACAGGAATTGGATTCTGACTTATCTAGCATTATTCGCCTATTGCAATATGCTAATCATTTTATTGTGATGCAATTTTTGTTATCAAAATTGATGTTAGATCCATGTCAAGGTAATAATTTATTTGGTTCTCAGTTGGATTATATTATTTCAACTGTCACTGGGGGAAGGGAGTTTTTCTGCCTCAGGATTAAAAACCTAAGGGTAAATCTAAGGCTTCTAACCGTTTTCGTTCCTTTCGTCAGAATAAGGAACAAAAACTCAATCTTCCCCCCAAGGAGTCTTCTTCCAATTGGAAGCCTTCCTCAAGTTGGAATAAATCCAAGCCATTTAGGAAACCAAAGTCATCCCCTAAGTCTGCATGAAGGTGAGGCCCTCATTCCAGCTCAGCTGGTAGGGTGCAGATTAAGGTTTTTCAAAGATATTTGGATAAAATCTGTCCAAAATCAATGGATTCAGAGCATTATCTCTCAAGGGTATCAAATAGGATTCAGAGTAAGACCTCCTGTGAGAAGATTTTTTCTCTCGTGTATCCCAGTAAAAGCTCAGGCTTTCCTGAAGTGTGTTTCAGACCTGGAGTCTTCAGGGGTAATCATGCCAGTTCCTCCTCAGGAACAAGGTTTGGGGTTTTATTCAAATCTATTCATTGTATCAAAGAAGGAAAATTTATTCAGAACAGTTCTGGATCTGAAAAATTTTGAATCGTTATGTAAGAGTACCAACTTTCAAAATGGTGACTATAAGGACTATTCTGCCTTTTGTTCAGCAAGGACATTATATGTACACAATAGACTTGCAGGATGCATACCTTCATATTCCGATTCATCCAGAACATTTTCAGTTTCTGAGATTCTCTTTTCTAAAAAAGCATTACCAATTAGTTGCTCTTCCATTTGGCCTAGCAACAGCTCCAAGAATCTTTTCAAAGGTTCTAGGTGCCCTACTCTCTGTAATCAGAGAACAGGGTATTGCAGTGTTTCCTTATTTGGATGATATCTTGGTACTAACTCAGTCTTTACGTACTGCAGAATCTCACACAAATCAACTAGTGTTGTTTCTTTGGAAACATGGTTGGAGGATTAATTTACCAAAAGTTTCTTGATTCCTCAGACAAGGGTCACCTTTTTAGGCTTCCAGATAGATTCAGTGTCCATGACTCTGTCTCTAACAGACAAGAGACGTTTAAAATTGGTTGCAGCATGCCGGCACCTTCAGTCTCAGTCATTCCCTTCAGTGGCTATGTGCATGGAAGTTTTAGGTCTCATGACTGCAGCATCGGACGCGATCCCCTTTGCTCGTTTTCACATGAGACCTCTACAGCTTTGTATGCTGAATCAATGTACGACACTCTCTGACATGGTGGATAGATCACCATCGTTTAGTTGAAGGGGCTTCTTTTGTTCGGCCAACCTGGACTGTGATCACAACAGATGCAAGTTTTTCAGGTTGGGGAGCTGTTTGGGGATCTCAAGAGGTGAGATTACCAATAAATATTTTAGAACTCCTTGCAATTCTCAGAGTTCTTCAGTTTTGGCCTCTGCTAAAGAGAGAACCGTTCATTTGTTTTCAGACAGACAATATCACAACAGTGGCATATGTCAATCATCTTGTGGAATTCCCTGCCTCGCTCCATAAGACTCTCCCCTAGTTTTAACAGCTTCAAGCACTCCCTAAAAACTCTACTATTCAGGGATGCATACAACCAACACTAACCTTTCCTAACGCCATTGCTTTCCCCTTGAACCCCTTAGATTGTAAGCCTATGGGCCCAGCTGTTTACAGATCGCTTCATAAGAGCCAACTACAACAGTGAAACTCTCGGCAGGGCCCTCTTCCCACTTGACCCCTACAAAAGCTATCCTGTACACCGACTATGTTTACAGCACTGCGGAATCTGTTGGCGCTCTACAAATACCTGATAATAATAATAATAATAAATCATCAGGGTGGGACTCACAGTCCCAAAGCTATGAAAAAAGTATCTCGGATACTTGTTTAGGCGGAATGCAGCTCTTGTCTAATCTCTGCGGTGCTTATCCCAGGTGTAGACAATTGGGAAGCGGATTATCTCAGCCGCCAGACTTTACATCCAGAGGAGTGATCTCTCCATCCAGATGTGTTTTCTTAGATTGTTCAGTTGTGGGGTCTTCCAGAGATAGATCTCATGGCCTCTCATCTAAACAAGAAACTTCCCAGATACCTGTCCAGGTCCAGGGATGTTCAGGCAGAAGCAGGGGATGCGCTGACACTTCCTTGGTGTTATCATCCTGCTTACATTTTCCCGCCTCTAGTTCTTCTTCCAAGAGTGATCTCCAAAATCATCATGGAACATTAATTTGTGTTGCTGGTGGCTCCAGCATGGCCACACAGGTTTTGGTATGCGGATCTGGTTTGGATGTCCAGTTGCCCGCTTTGGCCACTTCCGTTCGGCCAGACCTACTATCTCAAGGTCCATTTTTCCACCAGGATCTCAAATCATTAAATTTGAAGGTATGGAAATTGAACGCTTAGTACTAAGTCATAGAGGTTTCTCTGACTCGGTGATTAATACTATGCTATAAGCTCGTAAATCTGTTTCTAGGAAGATTTATTATAGAGTTTGGAAGACTTACATTTCATGGTGTTATTCTCATGAATTCTCCTGGCATTCTTTTAGAATTCCTAGAATGTTACAGTTTCTTCAGGACGGTTTAGATAAGGGTTTGTCTGCAAGTTCCTTGAAAGTACAAATCTCCGCTCTTTCTGTTTTATTTCACAGAAAGATTGCTATACTTCCTGATATACACTGTTTTGTACAGGCTTTAGTTCTTATTAAGCTTGTTATTTAATCAATTTCTCCTCCTTGGAGTCTTAATTTGGTTCTGACAGCATTACAGGTTCTTCCATTTGAACTTATGCATTTTTTGGACATTTAACTACTTTCTTTCTGTTCCTTTTGGCCATCTCTTCTGCTAGAAAAGTTTCTGAGTTATCTGCTCTTTCTTGTGAGTCTCCTTTTCTGATTTTTTCATCAGGATAAGGCAGTTTTGCGGACTTCTTTTTAATTTTTACCTAAGGTTGTGAATTCTAGCAACATTAGTAGAGAAATTGTTGTCCCTTCCTTGTGTCCTAATCCTAAGAATTCTTTGGAAAGTTCCTTACATTCTTTGGATGTGGTAAGAGCTTTGAAATATTATGTGGAAGCTACTAAAGATTTCAGGAAGACTTCCAGTTTATTTGTTTTATTTTCTGGTCCTAGGAAAGGTCAGAAGGCTTCTGCTATTTCCTTGGCTTCTTGGTTGAAACTTTTGATTCATCAAGTTTATTTTGAGTCGGGTCAGGCCCCGCCTCAGAGAATTACAGCTCATTCTACTAGATCAGTCTCCACTTCGTGGGCTTTTGAGAATGAAGCTTCAGTTGATCAGATTTGCAAAGCGGCAACTTGGTCCTCTTTGCATTCATTTACTAAATTCTACCATTTTGATGTATTTGCTTCTTCGGAAGCAGTTTTTGGTAGAAAAGTTCTTAAGGCAGCTGTTTCAGTTTGATTCTTCTGCTTATGATTTAAGTTTTTTTCTTTCAAATGAAATAAATTTATATTTTTGGGTTGTGGATTAATTTTTTTCAGCAGATTATGGCTGTTTTTATTTTATTCCCTCCCTCTCTAGTGACTCTTGAGTGGAGATCCACATCTTGGGTATTGCTATCCCATATGTCACTAGCTCATGGACTCTTGCCAATTACATGAAAGAAAACATAATTTATGTAAGAACTTACCTGATAAATTCATTTCTTTCATATTGGCAAGAGTCCATGAGGCCCACCCTTTTTATGGTGGTTATGATTTTTTGTATAAAGCACAATTTCCAAATTTCCTTTGTTGATGCTTTCTACTCCTTTCTTTATCACCCCACTGCTTGGCTATTCGTTAAACTTAATTGTGGGTGTGGTGAGGGGTGTATTTATAGGCATTTTGAGGTTTGGGAAACTTTGCCCCTCCTGGTAGGATTGTGTATACCATATGTCACTAGCTCATGGACTCTTGCCAATATGAAAGAAATGAATTTATCAGGTAAGTTCTTACATAAATTATGTTTTTCTACCTATCTTAATTTACACCTAACGTAGTGCCAGTAATTATCCAAATCTCTGCTTTACTATCAAGGTACAACCATTTATTTCTCTTACTTGGTGTATTCAGTCCACGGATTCATCCTTACTTGTGGGATATTCTCAATCCCTACAGGAAGTGGCAAAGAGAGCACACAGCAAAGCTGTCCATATAGCTCCCCTCAGGCTCCGCCCCCCCAGTCATTCTCTTTGCCACTCTAACAAGTAGCATCTCCATGGGAGGTTAAAGAGTTTGTGGTTTTAGATTTGTAGTTTTTATTTCTTCAATCAAGAGTTTGTTATTTTTAAATAGTGCCGGTTTGTACTATTTACTCTGAAGCAGAAAGTGATGAAGATTTCTGCTGAGAGGAAAAAGATTTTAGCATGTTGTAACTAAAATCCATTGCTGTTCCCACACAGGACTGTTGAGTACCTGAGAACTTCAGTTGGGGGGAACAGTTTGCAGGCTTATACTGCTTAAGGTATGTTCAGTCATTTTTTCTAACAAGACTTGGTAGTGCTAGAAGACTGACAGAAATCCCATGAGGGAAGGTAAGCGATTTTCTGAGACACAGTATAGAATGATGGCTTCAGTTAAGGGCTTTAATACTGACAGACACTGTGATGGGCTAATTCGATTACTTTATTAAGGTAATCTTATATTTATTAAGCGTTTTAGACGTTGGAAACACTTTTTGGGGACTTTTTTACGCCTGGCATTTTGTAAGACAGCTAATCTGATTCAGAAAGGCCCCATAACTCTGGAGTAATGAAGGAGGGGGCCTCATTTTCGCGCCTCAATTGCGCAGTTGATTTGCAACACAGCTCCATGCAGCTTCATGTGCAGAGCCTTAAGAGTACAGGAGGACTTCAGGGAGGCTTAATTTACACCTGCAAATAACCCCAAAGGAAGGTAAAGCCACAGCAAAGACTGTGGCATCGTACTGTAGTGGGTTAAACCGGGTGTTTACTTCATTTTGCTCCTGTTTGGGCATTAAGGTGTTAATTGATTTGAAAATTTGTGTGCAATCATTTCAAGGCATTAGGATCATGTGGTGAAAATTTCATTAAGATCGGATGTTTTTTGATGATTTGGTAAAAAAGTGTGTGCCTTTTATTATTTAAAGAGACAGTAACGTTTTTTCAAAAAGTATTTTTTTCAATATTTTAGTGTTGTCTGAGTCTGTCAAACATGTCTGAGCCTTCAGATAGACCTTGTTCTTTATATTCAAAAGCCATGGCAGTACCCCCATTGCATTTATGTTTAAAGTGTGCAAAAACATCTAAGCATTTTAAAGATCATCCAGTGACAATTAAAAATGCTGCCCAAGATGATTCCTTAACGGAGGGTAATGAGGATAGTCCTTCTTCCTCCCCCCACGTGTCTACACCAGTTACGCCCGCGCAAGCGATGCCTAGTACCTCTAGCGCATTGGCCCCTATTACTTTACAACAATTAGCAGCAGTAATGGATAATTCCCTTGCAGCATTTTTATCCAAACTGCCAGTTATTCCAAGAAAGCGCGATAGCTCAGTTTTAAATACAGAGGATGAGCAATCTGAAGCTTTGGATAATGTATCTGTAGTACCCTCACAAAACTCAGAGGTAGCAGTGAGGGAAGGTCTGTCTGAGGGAGAAATTTCTGACACAGGAAAAGTTTCTCAGCAGGCAGAGTCAGATTCCTAAGCGTTTAAATTTAAGCTGGAACACCTCCGCGTCCTGCTTAAGGAGGTTTTAGCTACGCTGGATGATTGTGACCCCATGGTGGTCCCTGAAAAATTGTGTAAAATGGACAGATTTTTAGAGGTCCCTGTATACACTGAGGCATTTCCGATCCCAAAGAGGGTGGCGGATATTGTGACTAAGGAGTGGGAGAGACCAGGTGTACCCTTTGTTCCCCCACCTATCTTTAAGAAAATGTTCCCCATAAACGACCCTAGGCAGGACGCATGGCAGACGGTCCCTAAGGTAGAGGGGGCTGTTTCAACACTGGCTAAGCGTACAACTATACCAATAGAGGACAGTTGTGCTTTCAAAGATCCTATGGATAAAAAATTGGAAGGATTGCTGAAGAAAATTTTTGTTCAGCAAGGTTTTCTGCTTCAACCAATTGCCTGCATGATTCCGGTAACTACTGCAGCGGCTTTTTGGTTCGAGGCCCTGGAGGAGTCGCTCCAGAGGGAGAGTTCATACGATGAGGTCATGGATAGAATTCATGCTCTAAAGCTGGCTAATTCTTTTATCACTGATGCCGCTCTCCAATTAGCTAAACTAGCGGCGAAAAACTCAGGTTTTGCCATCATGGCGCGAAGAGCGCTTTGGCTCAAATCGTGGTCGGCGGATGTGTCGTCCAAAACAAAACTGTTAAATATTCCCTTCAAGGGGAAAACCCTATTCGGCCCAGAGCTGAAAGAAATTATTTCAGATATCACTGGGGGCAAGGGCTATGCCCTTCCACAAGATATGCCGTTTAAGGCCAAAAACAAGGCTAATTTTCGCTCCTTTCGCAACTTCAGGAGCGGAACTGCTGCAACCTCTGCTGCCGCAAAGCAAGATGACGCTTCCCAGGCCCAAAGCAACCTGGAAACCCTTGCAGGGCTGGAATAAGGGTAAACAGGCCAAGAAGCCTGCTCCTGCTACCAAGACAGCATGAAGGGGTAGCCCCCGATCCGGGATCGGATCTGGTAGGGGGCAGACTTTCTCTCTTTGCTCAGGCTTGGGCAAGAGACGTTCCGGATCCCTGGGCATTAGAAATAGTTGCTCAGGGGTACCTTCTAGAATTCAAGGATTCTCCCCCAAGGGGAAGGTTCCACATTTTTCTCGTTTGTCTTTAGACCAAACAAAGAAACAGGCGTTCTTACGCTGTGTAGAAGATCTACTAAAAATGGGAGTGATACACCCAGTTCCAATTGCAGAACAAGGACTGGGCTTTTACTCAAACCTGTTCGTAGTTCCCAAAAAGGAAGGAACTTTCAGGCCAATCCTGGATCTAAAAATTCTAAACAAATTCCTCAGAGTTCCGTCTTTCAAGATGGAAACCATTCGGACAATCTTGCCGATGATCCAGGAAGGTCAATATATGACTACCGTGGATCTAAAGGATGCGTACCTACATATTCCTATCCACAAAGATCACCATCAGTTCCTAAGGTTCGCTTTTCTGGACAAACATTACCAGTTCGTAGCCCTTCCTTTCGGGTTGGCCACCGCTCCCAGAATTTTCACAAAGGTGCTAGGGTCCCTTCTAGCGGTTCTAAGACCGCGGGGCATTGCAGTAGCACCTTACTTAGACGACATATTGATACAGGCGTCGTCCTTTCACAGAGCCAAGGCTCATACGGACATCGTTCTGGCCTTTCTAAGGTCTCACGGGTGGAAGCTGAACGTAGAAAAGAGTTCTCTGTCCCCGCTCACAAGGGTTCCCTTTCTGGGAACACTAATAGACTCGGTAGAAATGAAAATCTTTCTGACAGAGGTCAGGAAGTCAAAACTGCTGAATACTTGCCGAGTTCTTCATTCCATTCCTCGGCCTTCCATGGCTCAGTGCATAGAAGTAATTGGTTTAATGGTTGCGGCAATGGACGTAGTCCCTTTCGCCCGAATCCATCTCAGACCACTGCAGCTGTGCATGCTCAAACAGTGGAATGGAGATTACGCAGATTTGTCTCCTCAAATTCAAATGGATCAAAAAACCAGAGACTCTCTTCTCAGGTGGTTATCTCAAGATCACCTGTCTCAGGGAATGAGTTTCCGCAGACCGGAGTGGATCATTGTCACGACCGATGCCAGTCTGGTAGGCTGGGGTGCGGTCTGAAACTCCCTGAAGGCTCAGGGACTATGGTCTCGGGAAGAATCTCTTCTCCCGATAAACATTTTGGAGCTGAGAGCGATATTCAATACGCTCCAGGCGTGGCCTCAACTAGCAGAGGCCAAATTCATCAGATTTCAGTCGGACAACATCACGACTGTGGCATACATCAATCATCAGGGAGGAACAAAGAGTTCCCTAGCGATGAAGGAAGTATCCAAGATTATCAAATGGGCGGAGGATCACTCCTGCCATCTATCTGCAATTCACATCCCAGGGGTAGACAACTGGGAGGCGGATTTTCTAAGTCGTCAGACTTTCCATCCGGGGGAGTGGGAACTCCACCCGGAGGTTTTTGCTCAGCTGACCCAGCTTTGGGGCATTCCAGAGTTGGATCTGATGGCTTCCCGTCAGAACACCAAACTTCCCCTTTACGGATCCAGATCCAGGGATCCCAAGGCGGCATTGATAGATGCATTAATAGTGCCTTGGTCATTCAGTCTAGCTTATGTCTTTCCACCGTTTCCTCTTCTCCCTCGGCTAATAGCCAGAATCAAACAGGAGAAGGCTTCGGTAATTCTGATAGCGCCTGCGTGGCCACGCAGGACTTGGTATGCAGACCTAGTGGACATGTCATCGGTCCCACCATGGAAACTGCCATCGAGGCAGGATCTTCTAATCCAGGGTCCTTTCAAGCATCCAAATCTAGTTTCTCTGCAACTGACTGCTTGGAGATTGAACGCTTAATCTTAGCTAAGCGGGGTTTCTCTGATTCAGTTATAGATACTCTGATACAGGCCAGAAAGCCTGTCACCAGGAAAATTTACCATAAGATATGGCGGAAATATCTTTGTTGGTGTGAATCCAAGGGTTACTCGTGGAGTAAGATTAGGATTCTAAGGATATTGTCTTTTCTCCAAGAAGGTTTGGAGAAAGGTCTGTCAGCTAGCTCCTTAAAGGGACAGATATCTGCTCTGTCTATTCTGTTACACAAGCGTCTGGCAGCTGTACCAGACGTTCAGGCGTTTGCACAGGCCCTAGTTAGAATCAAGCCTGTCTACAGACCTGTGGCTCCTCCATGGAGTCTAAATTTAGTTCTTTCAGTTCTTCAATTGGTTCCGTTTGAACCTTTGCATTCCATAGATATCAAGTTGTTATCTTGGAAAGTTTTGTTTTTAGTAGCTATTTCTTCTGCTCGAAGAGTTTCAGAATTGTCTGCTTTACAGTGTGATTCACCCTATCTGGTGTTCCATGCAGATAAGGTTGTTTTGCGTACTAAACCTGGTTTTCTTTCAAAGGTGGTTTCTAATAAGAATATTAACCAGGAAATCATTGTTCCTTCTCTGTGCCCTAATCCAGTTTCTAAGACGGAACGACTGTTGCACAATCTTGATGTGGTTCGTGCTTTAATGTTCTATTTAAAAGCAACTAAAGATTTCAGACAAACATCATCCTTGTTTGTTGTGTATTCTGGTAAGAGGAGAGGTCAGAAAGCGACTGCTACCTCTCATTCTGGCTGAAAAGCATCATCCGATTGGCTTATGAGACTGCTGGTAAGCAGCCTCCTGAAAGAATTACAGCTCATTCCACCAGAGCTGTGGCTTCCACATGGGCTTTCAAGAATGAGGCTTCTGTTGAACAGATTTGCAAGGCAGTGACTTGGTCTTCACTGCATACATTCGCCAAATTTTATAAATTCGATACTTTTGCTTCTTCGGAGGCTATTTTTGGGAGAAAGGTTTTGCAAGCAGTGGTGCCTTCCGTTTAGGTTACCTGACTTGTTCCCTCCCTTCATCCGTGTCCTATTGCTTTGGTATTGGTATCCCACAAGTAAGGATGAATCAGTGGACTGAATACACCAAGTAAGAGAAAACAGAATTTATGCTTACCTGATAAATTACTTTCTCTTACAGGTGTATTCAGTCCACGGCCCGCCCTGATATTTAAGTCGGGTTTAAATTTAATTTACAATAACTACAGTCACCACTGCACCCTATGGTTCTCCTTTTTCTCCTAACCGTCGGTCGAATGACTGGGGGGGCGGAGCCTGAGGGGAGCTATATGGACAGCTTTGCTGTGTGCTCTCTTTGCCACTTCCTGTAGGGATTGAGAATATCCCACAAGTAAGGATGAATTCGTAGACTGAATACACCTGTAAGAGAAAGTAATTTATCAGGTAAGCATAAATTCTGTTTTTTTTAGAAGACCATGTGGCGTCATTGTACCAAACTTATAAAGGGTGTCGGCACGCTCTGTCAGCCCTGGGGATTTATTTCCTGATGTTAGAAGGATGTGGGAACTTATCTAATGGGGTGAAAAGCTGTGGAAACTTTCTGTCCCTTTCTGGAAACAAATAACCTTTAACTGCATCAATGTAAAAAGGAGTCTGAGGAATGGTCCATGGACTTGAAGATCAGAATGACCGACATTTCCATTGTAGCAGCTGTACTGCAGATGACAACAAAAAGCTGTTTCTTACTGTACCTTTGTGTGATTTATTAGTCAGTCCAGACGATGTTATAACCGTCTGTATTACGGTTATTGTTAGAAAATGAAAATAAAGAATAATGCAGGTAAACGTTACTCTGTAAGCTATGGAATTATGATAATGTTGTCTAGCGAACAGCAACTATACCCAACTCCCTGACACATTGTTTATCAGATGCCAGCCTGGGAGCAAGCGCAAGCATAACTAACAGGACGTTCTAATCGAATATGCTCTAAATTACATTAATAACCCTGAATTATCTGATTGGTTGACCAACCATGATTGGTTTAAGACTACCTACGTGTCTAAATGTAGCCACCAATTGGCAAGCGCTACCCAGGTGCAGAATCAAAAATAGGCCAGTTCCTAAGCTTACATTCTTGATTTTTCAAATAAAGATACCAAGAGAACAAAGAAAAATGTATAGAAAGTTGCTTAAAATTGCTGCTCTTTCTGAATCATGAAAGATTAATTTTGACTAGACTATCCCTTTAAGCTACTGGCTGATTCTGAACATTTTGGGCTGTTTACTATGCTTTCAAGCATCCTGAATATTCTGTAGCATATCTTAGGCTGCGACCTTCAAACCCACCCTCCTGGCATGGACCTTTGTGTACTTGCTATATTGCAGTACCGTTTGTGCTACAATGAAATCTCAGCTGCGACCACGGCAGCCCCTTCTACAACAGCGTTTGTATTCCTACTTTGTGGATGTGCAGCAAGAGGCTGAGAGTGGTATAGGGCCTGATCTGGATATGCGGCTCGTGGATAACTCTGTTAAAGCTGACACTACAAGCAGACGCGCTGGTTGGTGACTGGAGTGTCCAGGGTGACATTGTTTTCGGATGACCTGGCCTCCCAGAGGAGCACTGTGTTGAAGTTGGGGGTCGTTCTTGAGAGGACATACCCTGTTTGATGAGAGGTTCTCTCAGTCAGAGATAAAAGATTTTAGTGAGGGGGGAGACCTCCAGGGTACAGCTAAAATGGCCTAATTACCAGGTTGGCACTGTACTGAGAGTCAAGGCTGGCAGCTGAACTATTTACTGAAATACAAGACCCCTAATAATTGATGCATGGGAGTTAAAGGGGCATTCCACCCAGGGGACACTATTCTACGACTTTTTAAACTGTGGTTACTGGTGGTGGGGTACTGGCATGGGGAGCAGCTGGTCATTACTAAGATTTATATACTCTGGTTTCCTACTACTAGAAAGGGTTCCTCCTGGATGTGTTCGGCACTAGGGACCAGGAGACTCGGTTAACTTGGTATGGGCCAACAGGCAAAATATTATATACCCTACTAAGCCTTGTCTCTTCAATTATATTAACAGATTATTGTGAAGCAGTTTTCCTGTGGATTCTCTTGACAATAAAATCCCTAGATGATGACTGACAGGTCTGAAATGTGGCACTATGTCTGGTTTTATGTACCTTTATCTATATACATATATACTGTACTGTTTTAAGTATATGGGCTATCAGCCTTTGGTCTGTGTTTCCAAGACATTTAATACTATGCAGTAGGTGTAAAGTCATTTGGGGAAACATTTTATGGTAGAGTGTCCATTTAAAGGGACAGTCTACTCCAGAATTTGTATTGTTTAAAAAGATTGACAATCCCTTTATTTCCCATTCCCCAATTTTGCATAACCAACACTGTTGTATACTTTTTACCCCTGATTACCTTGTATTGTTGCCTCTGCCGACTGCTCCTTTATCCCAGTGCTTTTGACAGACATGCATTTTAGCCAATCAGTGCCCTCTCATAAGTAACTCCATGGGAGTGAGCACATTATCTATATGGCACACATGAGCTAACGCTGTCTAGCTGGGAAAAACTGTCAAAATGCTAACATAAGGGGCGGCCTTTAAGAGCTTCACAATTGGCATATGAGCCTACCTAGGTTTAGCTTTCAACAAAGAAGTCCAAGAGCACAAAGCAAATTTGATAAAAGTGAATTGGAAAGTTGTTTAAAATTGCTGCTCTATCTGAATCATAAACGTTTAATTTTGGCTAGACTGTCCCTTTAAGGAAAATTTAAACATGATTATGTTGCAGTATTGCTTTATTTTGTTGCTTTTGAAATAACTCTGAAATGTTCTTTTTATTCTCACAGGGAGGCATGAAAGCCTCCATCCTATTTGACCCTGCAACATTCTACACAGTAATTAGTTCAAAGCAAAAAAGAGCAGGAACATTGATTGTACCAGGCTTTTCAAAAGGTTTATTCCTGAACTACTTTGGATATGCTAAACCTTGTAAATTGCGCAGTGGTAAAAGATTTGAAATAATTTCTTTAGCGATGCAACACTTATGCTCTCAGTTTAATGTCCATTTAAGAGAGGTTAAGCGTTCAGCGAGCCAGATGAATCCGTATATAAGGACACATACAAACACACATTTATACTTTTAGCTATTATGCAGCTGTATATAAGGACACATACAAACGCACATTTATACGTTTAGCTATTATGCAGCTGTATGCAGCTGTATATAAGGACACATACAAACACACATTTATACTTTTAGCTATTATGCAGCTGTATGCAGCTGTATATAAGGACACATACAAACGCACATTTATACTTTTAGCTATTATGCAGCTGTATATAAGGACACATACAAACGCACATTTATACTTTTAGCTATTATGCAGCTGTATGTAAGGACACATTCAAACACACATTTATACTTTTATCTATTATGCAGCTGTATATAAGGACACATACAAACGCACATTTATACGTTAAGCTATTATGCAGCTGTATATAAGGACACATACAAACGCACATTTATACGTTTAGCTATTATGCAGCTGTATATAAGGACACATACAAACGCACATTATACGTTTAGCTATTATGCAGCTGTATATAAGGACACATACAAACGCACATTTATACTTTTAGCTATTATGCAGCTGTATGTAAGGACACATACAAACACACATACTTTTAGCTATTATGCAGCTGTATATAAGGACACATACAAACGCACATTTATACGTTTAGCTATTATGCAGCTGTATATAAGGACACATACAAACACACATTTATACTTTTAGCTATTATGCAGCTGTATATAAGGACACATACAAACACACATTTATACTTTTAGCTATTATGCAGCTGTATATAAGGACACATACAAACACACATTTATACTTTTAGCTATTATGCAGCTGTATATAAGGACACATACAAACGCACATTTATACGTTAAGCTATTATGCAGCTGTATATAAGGACACATACAAACACACATTTATACTTTTAGCTATTATGCAGCTGTATGTAAGGACACATACAAACGCACATTTATACTTTTAGCTATTATGCAGCTGTATATAAGGACACATACAAACGCACATTTATACTTTTATCTATTATGCAGCTGTATATAAGGACACATACAAACGCACATTTATACGTTAAGCTATTATGCAGCTGTATATAAGGACACATACAAACGCACATTTATACGTTTAGCTATTATGCAGCTGTATATAAGGACACATACAAACGCACATTATACGTTTAGCTATTATGCAGCTGTATATAAGGACACATACAAACGCACATTTATACTTTTAGCTATTATGCAGCTGTATGTAAGGACACATACAAACACACATACTTTTAGCTATTATGCAGCTGTATATAAGGACACATACAAACGCACATTTATACGTTTAGCTATTATGCAGCTGTATATAAGGACACATACAAACACACATTTATACTTTTAGCTATTATGCAGCTGTATATAAGGACACATACAAACACACATTTATACTTTTAGCTATTATGCAGCTGTATATAAGGACACATACAAACACACATTTATACTTTTAGCTATTATGCAGCTGTATATAAGGACACATACAAACGCACATTTATACGTTAAGCTATTATGCAGCTGTATATAAGGACACATACAAACACACATTTATACTTTTAGCTATTATGCAGCTGTATGTAAGGACACATACAAACGCACATTTATACTTTTAGCTATTATGCAGCTGTATATAAGGACACATACAAACGCACATTTATACTTTTAGCTATAATGCAGCTGTATATAAGGACACATACAAACGCACATTTATACTTTTAGCTATTATGCAGCTGTATATAAGGACACATACAAACGCACATTTATAAATTTAGCTATTATGCAGCTGTATATAAGGACACATACAAACACACATTTATACTTTTAGCTATTATGCAGCTGTATATAAGGACACATACAAACACACATTTATACTTTTAGCTATTATGCAGCTGTATATAAGGACACATACAAACACACATTTATACTTTTAGCTATTATGCAGCTGTATATAAGGACACATACAAACACACATTTATACTTTTAGCTATTATGCAGCTGTATATAAGGACACATACAAACGCACATTTATACATTAAGCTATTATGCAGCTGTATATAAGGACACATACAAACGCACATTTATACTTTTAGCTATTATGCAGCTGTATATAAGGACACATACAAACGCACATTTATACTTTTAGCTATTATGCAGCTGTATATAAGGACACATACAAACGCACATTTATACATTTAGCTATTATGCAGCTGTATATAAGGACACATACAAACACACATTTATACGTTTAGCTATTATGCAGCTGTATATAAGGACACATACAAACGCACATTTATACTTTTAGCTATTATGCAGCTGTATATAAGGACACATACAAACGCACATTTATACGTTTAGCTATTAAAAGGTAAGTGAGTGTGTGAAGCGCTAAGGCTTAACCCACCTGGCCAATCTACGAGTAACTGTCTCCTTCCCAGACAGTGAAATCAAACAAATAGTTAAAATGAAGTTTGTAGATGGCGCTATAAGCTTATAGCGCCATCTACAAACTTCATTTTAACTATACGTTTAGCTATTATGCAGCTGTATATAAGGACACATACAACACACATTTATACGTTTAGCTATTATGCAGCTGTATATAAGGACACATACAAACGCACATTTATACGTTTAGCTATTATGCAGCTGTATATAAGGACACATACAAACACACATTTATACGTTTAGCTATTATGCAGCTGTATATAAGGACACATACAAACGCACATTTATACTTTTAGCTATTATGCAGCTGTATATCCGTTTATCCTATGACCACAACATAATCACCCACATGAAGCAGGGAAAGAAATAAAATACACTGTTGGATATTGCTGCACCACCTCTCTGCAGCGCTTAAAATTAGCTGCAATTTCTCTTGTGAGGTACATAGTGTTCCCTCGCATCACTGTGATGACACACACCTCCGCATCTCCCACATGCCACAGCAAGAGGTGGAAAACACATTTCTTTGTATGAAAGAGTTGAATGACTAAAACAACTTACGAAATGCAAAAATTCTGCTTTAAAATGTGAAATGAGAAGTCCTTTTGTAAAGGCAGGTGCAAATAATATGCTTTCTGCCACACAGTTAATAAAGGATTAATTGAACGTATTATCCTGTCATGACAACCACGAGCACCACCGGCTAATTACAGCCTTTGTCACTAGCCTGGAATATCTGTACTGCCTGACATGAGCTAAAGTATTTTGCAGCACTCTAAGAATTCTTGTGTGATAAATTAATGACCGTTTGCTGAATGTCACGCTTAATATTGATGTGTCTTTGCTTTACAGGCATCGACTACAAAACGACCACAATACTTCTAGATGGAAGGCGGATAAAATTACAACTTTGGTGAGTAAGCTGGCCAGTGACTGGCAGTAACCACATAATATAATATGTAATCAGTGCCTGTACCTGTTCTTATTCTGCTCACTAGAGGCTATGCACATGGGACCTAGTGAATAGGGTTGTACGTCATGTGACCATTAGTTTAGCGGTCACTTGACAGTAATTGCTGGATACCAACTTAAAGGGCAAATGGCGTATCTGGCAATATGTGGTCATTTAATACTGCAATACTAATGGTAAATTGTCATATATAATGTAACCTTTACTGGGTGGATTAATGTCTGATTGACGCTCTAGCAGGAGTACAGAGGAATAATATTTGAGACAGAAGTAAAATCTATAAATGATAGCTGCTTATGGGCTTTGACAAGCCTTGACCAATACCCTGTACTATCTAATGTTGGTGTTTATGTTACTAAAATCATCTAATGTGTAGATTATGAAGTGAACTGAGTAGATTGTAAATAGGTAAATGGTTCTGGTGGCACTGAAAAGTCTTTAACACACAGCTGCAAATGGAATCAAGTGGACTACTAGTTACCATCATGTACACTAAGGACAATGTGTTTTCTTTCATCAGATGGAGAGAGTGCACATTTTACAACGTGTGGAAATTCTCCTCCTAACCACTAGGATGAGGCAAAAGATAACCCAACACACCAGAGCTTTTTAAATCCCTTCCAGTTCCTATGATCCTCAGCCATTTTCTTTTGTCTCAGTGATGAGGATTCAGGTGAAAGTGAAGGGCAGATCTACTTGTTGTTAAAAAGGGGATCATCTAACTGATCTAAGGTCCACTTCCTCCTTGCAGTAATCTGTTGGTCAGAGGGGTTGACAAGGAGTTCTCAGCCAGACAGTCAGGCTTCTCAGGTAAAATGCAGACTTTTCTACCAATCCCCTGGTACAGTGAGTTGCTTGTTGTGGGAACCACAGTCCTTACCAGGTAAAATGCAGACTTTCCCACCAATCCCCTGGTACAGTGAACTGTTCCTTGGGGGATCCACAGTCCTTACCAGGTGAAATGTGGACTTGTCCACCAATACGCTGGGTTGTAGATGATATTAGATGTTTAGATCCATGGCATCCTGCTTGCATTGCCTAGGATGGGCTTGTCTAATGGAGGCAAGTTGCTGCAGCTGAGGTAAGACCAGTGGACAAAGGTGCTGATTATGCAGTTTGCACCTTCATAGCTATTAGTATTAACATGTACACATGCTTCATATACTCTGGGGACATGTATTTGTACAAAATACACCATATATTGGCAGTTTGTATCACTTTTGGGCACTTTAAATTTTTTTAAAAAAAAATAGACAAGCTTTGTGGCTTAAATCTTGGCTGCTGATATGGTATCTAAAAGCATATGGCTTTTTCTTGCCTTTTAGGATAAATCTCTGTTTGGGCCTGTACTGGATGCTATTATTGCCACTGGGGGTTATGGAGCTATTGTTGCCTACGATAAAAAAAAATCTAATGGTAATCCTTTTTCTTTCTGCAATCTAAGGCTCAGAAAGCCATGTGGATATACAGCCCTTGGTCCAGACACAAACAGTCCAAGATGTCTACCCCAGCCTCCAAGACCACATGAAGGTGCAGCACCCATACTAGATCAGTCTCTGGTGGGGGGCAGGTTGAGTCTATTGCGGGAGGTTTGTGAGAAATATTTCTCTTGTAAGGTGTATCCAGTCCACGGATTCATCTATTACTTGTGGGATATTCTCCTTCCCAACAGGAAGCTGCAAGAGGATCACCCACAGCAGAGCTGTCTATATAGCTCCTCCCCTAACTGCCACCTCCCAGTCATTCTCTTGCAGCTCTCGACAAGGGAAGCAGCTAGAGAGATGTGGTGCGTTAATGTAGTTTATCTTCAATCAAAAGTTTGTTATTTTCAAATGGTACCGGAGTTGTACTATTTTAGCCTCAGGCAGAAAGTTGAAGAAGAGTCTGCCTGTGGTCTTTGACGATCTTAGCAGGTTGTAACTAAGATCCATTGCTGTTCTCACACATAACTGAAGAGATGGGTAACTTCAGCTGAGGGAATAGCGTGCAGGGTCTCCTGCTCTGAGGTATGTGCAGTTTTAATTTTTTCTAGAGAGATGATAAGCTAGAAAATGCTGACAGTACCTGATTTATTTAAGGTAAGCCTGATTACAGTGATTTAATAACGACTGGTATCATGCTTGCTGTAAAGGGTAATATTTTTATTATTTACTCACATTACTGAATAGATATAACGTTTGCTTGAGGTGTATAAACGTTTATTTCATATTGGTGATAAAACTTTATTCTGGGGCCCAGTTTTTCCACATGGCTGACTAGATTTTGCCTAGGGATAGTTTTTTAAGGCCCTCTCACTGTGAGTACAGGTTGGGAGGGGCTTATTTTCCATTAGTTTTTGCAGCTTGAGACATCCAGCTTCCCTGAAGGAGTCCCCTGAACATATAGGACCTCTTTAAGGGGTTTTTGTGCCTTCCAAAGTCATTGTATGGGCAGGTAGGGCCACAGTAGAGCTGTGGCAGTTTGTTGTGACTGTTTAAAAACGTTTATTTCGTTTTTTTTTATCCGGTTTTGAAACTAAGGGGTTAATCATCCATTTGCAAGTGGGTGCAATTCTCTTTCAGCCTATTATACACACTGTAAAAATTTCGTAAGATTTACTGCTTTTTTCACTGTTTTAGCAGTTTCTGTGATTGGTTTTTTCTCTTAAAGGCACAGTACCGTTTTTATTTTTTGCTTGTTCACAGTTATTAAAGTGTTTTCCAAGCTTGCTGGTCTCATTACTAGTCTGTTTAAACATGTCTGACATAGAGGAAACTCATTGTTCATTATGTTTAGAAGCCATTGTGGAACCCCCTCTTAGAATGTGTACCAAATGCACTGATTTTACTATAGATTACAAAGACCATATTCTGGCTTTAAAAAATTTATCACCAGAAGAAATTGACAAGGAGGAAGTTATGCCGTCTAACTCACCCCACGTGTCAGATCCTATAAATGCCGCTCAGGGGACGCCTAGTACATCTAGCGCGCCCATTGCATATACCTTGCAAGACATGGCGGCAGTTATGAATCATACCCTTACAGAGGTATTATCTAAACTGCCAGGATTGCAAGGAAAGCGAGACAGCTCTGGGACTAGAATAAATACAGAGATCTCTGACGCTTTAGTAGCTATCTCTGATACACCCTCACAATATAATGAAGCTGAAGCAGGGGAGCTTCAATCTGTGGGTGATTTTTCTGATTCAGGGAAGATACTTCAATCTGATTCTGATATGTCTATATTTAAATTTAAGCTTGAACACCTCCGCGTATTACTCAGGGAGGTTTTAGCAACTCTAGATGGCTGTGACACTATTGTAGTCCCAGAGAAATTATGTAGATTGGATAAATACTATGCAGTACCTACTTACACTGATGTTTTTCCAATCCCTAAAAGGTTTTCTGAAATTATTACTAAGGAATGGGAATAGACCAGGTGTACCGTTCTCTCCCCCTCCTGTTTTTAAAAAAGATGTTTCCTATAGATGCCGCTACACAGGACTTATGGCAGACGGTCCCTAAGGTGGAGGGAGCAGTTTCTACTCTAGCTAAGCGTACCACTATCCCTGTCGAGGACAGTTGTGCTTTTCTAGATCCAATGGATAAAAAATTAGAGGGTTACCTTAAGAAAATTTTTATTCAACAAGGTTTTATTCTCCAGCCTCTTGCATGCATTGCCCCAGTCACTGCTGCCGCGGCTTTCTGGTTTGAGTCACTAGAGGAGGCTCTACAGGTTGAAACCCCATTGGAAGATATGATTGACAAGCTTAGGGCCCTTAAGTTAGCCAATTCATTTGTTTCTGACACCGTTGTTCATTTAACCAAGCTAACGGCTAAAAATTCAGGTTTTGCTATTCAGGCACGTAGGGCGCTATGGCTTAAATCCTGGTCAGCTGACGTGACTTCAAAGTCTAAACTTCTCAACATTCCTTTCAAAGGACAGATCCTATTCGGGCCTGGACTGAAGGAGATCATTTCTGACATCACTGGAGGAAAAGGTCACGCTCTTCCTCAAGACAGGTCCAACAAATTAAGGACCAAACAGTCTAGTTTTCGGCCCTTTTGAAACTTCAAGAGTGGCGCAGCTTCAACTTCCTCTAACACAAAACAAGAGGGAATTTTTGCCCAGTCTAAGCCGGTCTGGAGACCTAACCAGGCTTGGAACAAGGGGAAACAGGCCAAGAAGCCTGCTGCTGCCTCGAAGACAGCATGAAGGAGCAGCCCCCGATCCGGAAACGGATCTAGTAGGGGGCAGACTCTCTCTCTTCGCCCAGGCTTGGGCAAGAGATGTCCAGGATCCCTGGGCATTGGCAATTGTGTCCAAGGGTTATCTTCTGGAATTCAAAACCTCTCCCCCAAAAGGGAGATTTCATCTCTCACTTTTATCTGCAAACCAGATAAAGAGAGAAGCATTCGTACATTGTGTTCAAGACCTCCTAGTTATGGGAGTGATCCACCCAGTTCCGCAGGAGGAACAGGGACAGGGCTTTTATTCAAATCTGTTTGTTGTTCCCAAGAAAGAGGGAACATTCAGACCAATCTTAGATCTCAAGATCTTAAACAAATTTCTCAGCGTCCCATCCTTCAAGATGGAGACTATTCGAACCATCCTTCCTATGATCCAGGAGGGTCAATACAGGCACTACCAGTTTGTGGCTCTTCCCTTCGGGTTGGCCACGGCACCAAGAATCTTTACAAAGGTTCTAGGGTCCCTTCTAGCAGTCCTAAGGCCGCGGGCTATAGCAGTAGCCCCTTACTTAGACGACATTCTGATACAGGCGTTGACTTTTCAAGTTGCCAGGTCTCACACGGACATTGTTCTGGCATTTCTGAGGTTGCATGGGTGGAAAGTGAACGAAGAAAAAAGTTCTCTATCCCCTCTCACAAGAGTTTCCTTCCTAGGAACTCTGATAGATTCTGTAGAAATTAAGATTTACCTGACAGAGGCCAGGTTGTCAAAACTTCTAAATTCCTGCCGTGTTCTTTATTCTACTTCTCGCCCTTCAGTGGCTCAGTGTATGGAAGTAATCGGCTTAATGGTAGCGGCAATGGACATAGTGCCGTTTGCCCGCCTACATCTCAGACCGCTGCAACTCTGCATGCTCAGTCAGTGGAATGGGGATTACACAGATTTGTCCCCTCTACTAAATCTGGATCAAGAGACCAGGGATTCTCTTCTCTGGTGGTTATCTCAGGTCCATCTGTCCAAGGGTATGACCTTCCGCAGGCCAGATTGGACAATAGTAACGACAGATGCCAGCCTTTTGGGCTGGGGTGCAGTCTGGAACTCCCTGAAGGCTCAGGGCTTGTGGACTCAGGAGGAGACACTCCTTCCGATAAACATTCTGGAACTAAGAGCGATATTCAATGCTCTTCAGGCTTGGCCACAGCTAGCTGCGGTCAGGTTCATCAGATTTCAGTCGGACAACATCATGACTGTAGCTTACATCAACCATCAAGGGGGGACAAAGAGTTCCCTAGCAATGTTGGAGGTTTCAAAAATAATTCTATGGGCAGAGGTTCACTCTTGCCATCTATTAGCTATCCATATCCCAGGAGTAGAGAACTGGGAGGCGGATTTTCTAAGTCGACAGACTTTTCATCCGGGGGATTGGGAACTCCATCCGGAGGTGTTTGCACAGTTGATTCAACTTTGGGGCAAACTAGAACTGGATCTCATGGCGTCTCGTCAGAACGCCAAGCTTCCTTGTTACGGGTTCAGGTCCAGGGATCCCAAGGCAGCGCTGATAGATGCTCTAGCAGCGCCTTGGTCTTTCAACCTGGCTTATGTGTTTCCACCGTTTCCTCTGCTCCCTCGTCTGATTGCCAAGATCAAGCAGGAGAGAGCTTCGGTGATTTTGATAGCTCCTGCGTGGCCATGCAGGACTTGGTACGCAGATCTGGTGGACATGTCATTCTTTCCACTATGGACTCTGCCGCTGAGACAGGACCTTCTACTTCAAGGTCCCTTCAAACATCCAAATCTAATTTTTCTGCGTCTGACTGCTTGGAGATTGGACGCTTGATTTTGTCAAAACGTGGTTTTTCTGAGTCGGTCATTGATACCTTAATTCAGGCTCGAAAGCCTGTCACCAGGAAAATCTATCATAAGATATGGTGTAAATATCTTCATTGGTGTGAATCCAAGGGTTACTCATGGAGTAAAGTCAGGATTCCCAGGATATTGTCTTTTTTCCAAGAAGGATTGGAGAAGGGATTGTCAGCTAGTTCCTTAAAGGGACAGATTTCTGCTCTGTCTATTCTTTTGCACAAGCGTCTGGCGGATGTTCCAGACGTTCAGGCGTTTTGTCAGGCTTTAGTTAGAATAAAGCCTGTGTTTAAACCTGTTGCTCCGCCATGGAGTTTAAATTTAGTTCTTAAAGTTCTTCAAGGGGTTCCGTTTGAACCTCTGCATTCCATAGATATCATGCTTTTATCTTGGAAAGTTCTGTTCTTGGTAGCTATCTCTTCGGCTCGAAGAGTTTCAGAGTTATCTGCCTTGCAGTGTGATTCCCCTTATCTGATCTTCCATGCAGATAAGGTAGTTTTGCGTACCAAACCTGGGTTTCTTCCTAAGGTGGTATCCAATAAGAATATCAATCAAGAGATTGTTGTTCCGTCACTGTGTCCTAATCCTTCTTCAAAGAAGGAACGTCTATTACACAATCTTGACGTGGTTCGTGCTTTAAAGTTTTATTTACAAGCTACTAAAGATTTTCGTCAAACATCTGCATTGTTTGTTGTCTACTCTGGACAGAGGAAAGGCCAAAAGGCTTCAGCAACTTCTCTTTCTTTTTGGTTAAGAAGTATAATCCGCTTAGCTTATGAGACTGCTGGCCAGCAGCCTCCTGTAAGAATTACAGCTCATTCCACTAGAGCGGTGGCTTCCACATGGGCCTTTAAAAATGAGGCTTCTGTTGAACAGATTTGTAAGGCGGTGACTTGGTCTTCGCTTCATACTTTTTATAAATTCTACAAATTTGATACTTTTGCTTCTTCGGAGGCTATTTTTGGGAGAAAGGTCTTACAGGCAGTGGTGCCTTCCGTTTAAGCGCCTGCCTTGTCCCTCCCTTCATCCGTGTCCTAAAGCTTTGGCATTGGTATCCCACAAGTAATAGATGAATCCGTGGACTGGATACACCTTACAAGAGAAAACAAAATTTATGCTTACCTGATAAATTTATTTCTCTTGTGGTGTATCCAGTCCACGGGCCGCCCTGTCATTTTAAGGCAGGTGTTTTTTAATTTTTAAACTACAGTCACCTCTGAACCCTATAGTTTCTCCTTTCTCTTGCTTGTCTTCGGTCGAATGACTGGGAGGTGGCAGTTAGGGGAGGAGCTATATAGACAGCTCTGCTGTGGGTGATCCTCTTGCAGCTTCCTGTTGGGAAGGAGAATATCCCACAAGTAATGGATGAATCCGTGGACTGGATACACCACAAGAGAAATAAATTTATCAGGTAAGCATAAATTTTGTGTTTTAGGATCCCTGGCTATTGCAAATAATTTCCCAGAAATATTAAATAAGCTTTTGTTCAAGGGCTCCTCATGGAAGATTCTGTCTCAAGTGAGTCAAGAGCCTTTTAAAGGCCCAAGCTTTTCTGGCTTGTGTACTTTCCAGCCTGTTTTGGATCTCAGAATATTGAACAAATTTCTGAAAGTTACTACTTTTGAAGATGGAGAAGATTTACACTTTACTTCCTTTAGTGCACGAGGGTCAGTTTGGCTAACAATAGACCTAAAAGATGCTTATTTGCATTTACCTGTTGACACGATCATGTTGAGTTCCTGAGATCTGCTTTCCTAGAAAAGCAATATCCGTTTGTGGCCCTCCCTTTTTGTCTGGCTGCAGCTCCCAGAGATTTTACAAAAGTACTGGGAGCTCTGTTGTCTCTAGTTCTTTACTTGGATGACATTCTGGTCAGGCTTCTTCTTTTCATCTGGCTGTGTCTCACACTCAGATGGTTCTTACGTTGGGTCAGAGTCACGGTTGGAAAATAAATCTTCCAAAGCATTAACCTCTCAGACTTTTTGTGTTTTTTTTCTGAAGTTCATAATCCATTCTGTAACAATGTCCTTGTCTCTAATAGTTCAGCACAGACTGAAGCTGCAATAGGCCTGTGCTCTTCTGCAGCTGAATCCTCTCCCTTCTGTAGCTCAGTGCATGGAAGTTGTCTTATGGTGGCTGCTTTAGATGCAGTTTCATTTGCCCGATTTCATCTTCAGGTACGTAACTTGGTGGCAGACTCGCCATTCCTTGTTTCAGGGGGCCTCTCTTATTCAGGTAGTGTGGGTAGTTATTTAACAGATGCCAGCCTGTTAGATTGGGGTGCATTATAAGGGTTTTGGAAAGCGCAGGCATTTGTTCTCCTCAGAAGGCGAGGTTACCCATAAATATTCTGGAACTTTATGTAATCTTCAGAACACTCTAGAGTTGGTCTGACCTCAGATGGGAATCTCTTCTGCAATTTCAGTCAGACAGTGCCGCAGCAGTGGCCTATATCAATCATCAGGGCGTAACTTGTAGTTACTTGGCTATGAGGGAAATGTCCTGCATCATCAGCTGGGCAGAGCGCCATCGTAGGATAATTTTCTGCCATCCATTTTCCGGATGTGAGCAATTGAGTGGCAGACCTTCTCCGTTGCCAGTCTCTTTACCCAGGAGAATGGTCTCTGAATTAGAAAGTTTTCAACCAAATTGTAAGATGTTTGGGTCTGCCAGAGATGGATCTCATGGCCTGCCCCAATATTGTGTCAGATCTTGGGAACCTTGGTCATTCAACCTTATTTACAATTTTCCTCCATTTATGTGGCTATCCAGAGTGATAGCCAGAATCATGCAGGAAAAAGCTTCAGCTATTTTGATTGCTCCAGAGTGGCTTAACAGGATTCAGTTTGCGGATTGGTTTCATATATCCTTGTGCTCACCATGGAGGCTTAATCTAAGACGTGATCTTCTCTTTCATAGTCCTTTTTATCAAGATTTAAAAACTCTGAATTTGATGGCATGGTAATTGAACGCTTAGTGCTGTCTCAAGAGAGGTTTTCCTGACAAGGTTGACACCTTGATTCAGGCTAGGAAACTGTTACCATGCATATTTTTTAGATGTGTGCATTCGGCAGTTTAGTTTACTGCGGAATGCAGAAGTAGGAGGCTATTTCTGGTATTCACTTTTCAGAGCTGAATATCCTCTTGTGCAAGTGAAAAATGCTAAGATCTGTACAAAACCAGATCTTAGTGTGTTTCATTTGCAAAAGAGGATATTCGGCTCTGAAAATAGCCTCCTACTTCCGCATTCGTCAGTGAACGAAACTGCCGAATGCACACAACTAATAGTTATGATGTCTGGAAAACCTTTTTTCTTTCCAATTGGCATGGAGAGTCCACAAATCCATTCTAATTACTAGTGGGAATTCAACTCCTGGCCAGCAGGAGGAGGCAAAGAACACCCCAGCAGAACTGTTAAGCGTCACTCCCATTACCCATAATCCCCAGTCATTCTTTGCCTTATACATCAGGAGGATGTGTGAAGATGGTGTCTGAAGATATTTAATCCTTTTATGGGTAGTTTCCCTGCAAGCAAAGATTGGGGTTATGCTGTGTCCATTTAATCCTCTTTAGTAAGAGTAATGGTGGCTGTTAGCACTTGGAAGACAGTGAGGTAGTCCTTGCTTCACTTTCAACACCTGTGCTACCCCTTTATAGAAAACCAGGGTTGGTTACTCTGCTTTTCTTTTTCTACAGGTCATCTGTCAGAGATCTGCTGAGTCTGTCATACCTGTCGCTGTACCTGCCCTGCAGCTGGATCCACAGGTAAGTGCTTTTCCTTCTAGGTTAGGATACAGCACTCAGTCCATGAAGAATCCACCCCAAGGGTTAACCTCCTGTCTATCTCGTTAATTTGGAGATGGCTTTATGGGCAGCAGGAAGCCATGGTTTTTTTTTTTTTAAATAGTTTTTTTATTGAAGTTAAAGCATAGATCAACAAACAAGATTCGCCCTAAGGCCAAAGTTACAACAAAAAGAGTAATACATTGTCTATACACAGGCATTATTGAAAAAGCAATATGCACATGCAACAAGATAAATACATATCAGATCTTAATATGAAGATAGACAATAGTTTAGGCGAGATAAAATAGAACTTCATTTTATGTTATATTATTGACGGATGATCTCCACAGTACAATAGAAAATAGAGGAAGAATTATCTGGGTCCAAGATATCAGCCTGTGGAGAATTAGCATATGTATCAGCCACTCTTGGGCCGAGATATATAGGGGGGAAGGGGATATTCAGCGGATAAGCACCGCTATACACATAGGGGAAGGGGTGGAGGGCGGAGCCATATATGAGTGTAAATAGGTTAAGGTACATGGTGGGAGCTTAGGAGTGCTCGAGCATAGAGACCTCAGGCCTGTCAGGAGAGAATTATATCTTGCGGGTCATAGTGTAGATTAGGTTATTCTCTGTCGTTAAGTTTCCCCTCCAATAATATGGTCATATCCATAAGGTTGAGGTAATAATAGCTAGTAAAGGAATTTTATCAGGGCTTAGAAAAACTTAGTACTATTGTTATAATACGACTTGTATACTATGGACCGTGAGGTTAGGGAAATATGCTGGCTTTAGTCATAGTAAAGTTAGACAAGTAGGCAGGGATTCATAATCAGCAACTGGTGTGCATCAACTTATTAATGTATTGAATATACTTGATATATGGGTAGGCATGAGATACAGACAAAAACAAGTACTGGTTACTGCAACAAAGTACTCCCCTTTACAGTAAGGGTGAGTGGGCTGCGTGCCTGAGAAGGCCTGCCGCTTATAAATGGAGAGCAGTAATGCTATATAAGCCTATCAATAATCAGATGGGAAATATAGCTTAACATCTAATAGAAAGTATCATGGCGTCTTACCAATAGGCCTTAGTTAGCTCACCTAATGATATGTAGCTGTTGTATTTCAATTATTATAAACTTGATATGTCAAAGTTGGATCTGAGCTGCAAACAGATGAGATAGAAATGCAAACATTAATAGTGAGCAGGTGAGAATATTTATAGGCCTGATATGTCAGTGGAGGATCTGGACTGCAAACAGGTGTACAAAAAAGCGTACCATCAGTGCTGCAGTTACATATAAGCCAGTGCCTAGACCTAGGTGCATAGGAATACATAAACTGTACAATTAACTATATCCTCTCAAAGTACATAGCCATAGTACAATAAAAGATATATAAATATCAGTATATTGGCGCGCTATTAGATACCCCTCCAGTAAACTTTAAAGAACAAGATAAGTAATACATCAAACACATGTTGACCTTACGTAGTATAGCATTATACAGGGTAACTAGTTGTGATATATATGTCAAGAGACATGCCTTACTGAGTTACTCACAGAACTAATTCCAAGTCTCTGCTCCTTGTAGGGCTATTTAAGGTAAAATATACAATGATGCAGAATAACCTTAGCTTGGATCCCTAGGTATACATATAGAATAGCCAGGGGCTCAAAATAAGCACTTATATTTGGTATATGGAGATATGCTTAGACAATACTAGCTGAAAGACATCCTTAGGGTACAATTAATTTATCATGCGTCTGACAGGAACCTTAAATTCTATACGATATATAAAACAATGTGTGAACTGGTTCAGACCCTTAGTTAAAATTAAAGAGCGCTATATGCAGTATTGTATGCACAAGAGAAAAGAGCCCGCGCACACCACACTGTGCTCAGGGCCATTGTAAACATGAGTTAGTTGTGCCATTGAGAGTTAAGCTACTTAGAAATATGTAGTGGCAGACAGTAACATCTTAACACAATAAGGAGTAGCTATATAGGGGTCCTAAGGCAGTGCTACCTATTAAATATTATCTTGTACCGAGTGCAATTATTCTACATGGATCTGTGAAAGTTATATAACTATAGTCAGACTTGTGTATTTACATAAATACATTGTAAGTAGACCCATTGACTTAAGCTTAGACCATGTGTCCTATAGTAGAAATATATGTATATTTTGCAGTGATCCTACATTGGGGATTTTTATGAGATGAGAGAAGTAGCGGCTGGCTTATGGACATAATATATTAATCACCTGTCTTTAACTCTCTTAAACAGCAGCTAAGACTGTTTTGACCTCTTTGGACAATATTAAACCATAGCAATTTTTTGAGATTGACTGAGACCTGCGTTAGATTGTACATTAATAAAGAAGATATAACATTATGGCATAAATACATCAGCGTAGAGTGATATATACACTGAAAAAACCACTAATGATTTTGCGAGAACGTATAGAGAATTAAACTAACCATTTAACAAGTATGCAAGATAGATCAATATGAGGAGCAAAAAGGTAAATACATGCTAAATTTATTTGCTTAACAGGAATACCGTGAATTAGGAGACAAAATGAGGGAGCAAGGAGCAGTAATAAAACTATAACGTAAGCACCCAGAATCAAAGCGTGTTAAATGAAACGTTTTGTTGTACAGTGATACTTGTGAATGCAATCAGCCCACAAAAGTCCCGGGTGTAGCTCTGAACGTAAGCACCACTGATGGCTGCGTGTCCTTTGCCAAAACTTATTGCCCGTACAAGTATTGAGGCTATCAGCCAAGGGGGTTAAAAGTTGTTATTGGTGGGTTCTTATCGAGTCTCCCCAGGGATCAGTCGTTTGACCGCAGGTCAGTTCTCTAACCAACTCCAGTTCTGTCGCTATTTTGGGAGCCCCTGAAGGCCTCAAGATGGACTCTGGTATTGGGTCGGTGCATCCGTGCAGGGGAGCTATGGGGGACACTTCTCTCATAAATAAAAGCCATGTCCGCTGCCCAGTCTCCTCTCTCCCGGGCAGAAACTATCTTAAGCAGAGTGTATGGATTCTCCATTACTTGTCCGCAGCAGTCACCTGCATCCTCTAAGTACTTGAGTTTGTTAGATATAGGGGCCTCTTGTGATCTCAGGTAGGGATATAGAGAGAGCTGGGGGTGTATCTCGGTAGCGGTCGGAACAGCTCTCATTAGTCCTGAAGAATCGGTAGTATAGAGCAACGGGTCGTCTGTGCGTAATTGCATTGAGTCAGAACTCACTGCCCCTGCTACAGTGTTTGTGGAGACCTGTCCGTCTTTCCCCTCCTGTGCTCGTTCTTGAACGAGCAGAGTTGGTGACAACAATTCTTCTGCTGGGCTTGCCACATTGGGATCGTAACTAGTTAGGTGCGAGGCGCCATCTTGGTTGCGCAGTTCAGCGATGAGAGATCGCAAGCCATAAAACTGTCTGTCAGCCTTACTGCATAATCCTAGCAATAAACCTTTAAGGTGTGTAGAAAGCTCCTCCATTTCCAGTGTACGGTAGAGGTACTATTGACAGGCTAGATGATGGAGCGGGTGATAAGTTAGTCAATCGAGGGAAAGTCTACCGTTTCAAATGTAATGACATACTCCTCGTCACGGTCTAAGCTGGATAGCGGACCTCTGCGTCGTCTCCAAAGTAAATATGTTGTATATTAGGCCCATGATATGTAATCCATGCTCTAGTATATATTAAGAGCAGGACATAAAAAGATATATGTTCTTAGAACGTTATAAATTGATATTTTAATGATCAGGCTTCAGGAGCTCTGCAATGATACGTCTTGTTGCTGTAGCGGTTGGCTCCGCCCCCCCGGAAGCCATGGTTTTTAACACTTCTTTATACTTTTTTGCGTTGTGTGCTTGCAAGGGTTTCCACTGGAATTATTTCAGAATTCCCAGAGTGATTAGTTTTCCTATAGGAGGGTCTCAATAAGGGTTTGTCAGCCAGTTCTCTGAAGGGTCAGAATTTTGACTCTTATTATTTTGTTTTATAAGAAAATGTACTAAAATTCTAGATTTTCAGACCTTTGTTCAGGCTCTGATAATAATTTAAGTAATTCATACTGTTTATTTCTCTTTTAAGGTGTATCCAGTCCACGGATTCATCCTTTACTTGTGGGATATTCTCCTTCCTAACAGGAAGTGGCAAAGAGAGCACACAGCAGAGCTGTCCATATAGCTCCCCCTCTAGCTCCACCCCCCAGTCATTCTCTTTGCCGGCTCTAAGCAATAGGGTCCCTCTCGGAAGGGTAAAGTGAATGTGGTGTTAGATTTGTAGTTTTTGTTCTACAAGCAAAAGTTTGTTATTTTAAATGGTACCAGTGTGTACTATTTACTCTCCAGCAGAAAAGAGATGAAGATTTCTGCAGAGAGGAAGATGATTTTAGCATGTTGTAACTGAAATCCACTGCTGTTCCCACACAGGACTGAGTAGTACAAGAAAACTTCAGTTGGGGGGAACGGTTTGCAGGTTAGGCTGCAATAAGGTATGTTCAGTCATTTTATTTCTAGACTAGACTGTGATAAATGCTAGAAAAGGACTGATAAGATCCCCATGAGGGAAGGGTAAGCTTTATTCAGAGACTAAGTATGGAATTACAAGCTTACATAACAAGGCTAATTTATGCTGGTTGACACTATTTTATGGCAAGTTGACACTTTTTTATGGCAAACGGTTTTTACTAATAAATATTGTTTTTTGAAACTTTGAAGGTCCCTTTGGGTTTCTTTCAGGGGTTGTTACCCACATGGCTAATATTATAACTCTTAGGAGTGTTTCTTTAGGCCTAATTTTGCGCCTCAGATGCGCAGTTAGATTGACTAGATCTTCAGGCTGTTTTCACATGGAGGCTCCTGCTACAGTTTGAGGACCCATAAGAAGCTTTTTCCCCATAAATCTGACTCCTAAGGGAAGGTAGGGCCACAGCAGAGCTGTGGCAAGGTGCTAAAGTTGTTTTAACCGGGCTGTTAGCTTACTATTGATCCGGTTTGGGCATTAAGGGGTTAATCGTTTTTATTGCTAGTTGTGCAATCTTACCAATGCTTTAGGTACATACTGTGAAAATTTCAAAAAGTTTGCTGCATTTTTCACTGTTTTGGAAAATTGTGTCCCTTTTTTATCTCTTAAAGGCACAATAAAGTTTTTTTGCAAAATGTGTTTTTGCTTGATTAAAGTGATTTCTAAGCCTGTTTGTCTTACTACTAGTCTGTTAAACATGTCTGACACCAAGGAAAATCCTTGTTCAATGTGTTTAGAAGCCATGGTGGAACCCCCTCTCAAAATGTGTCCCACTTGTACTGACATGTCTATACACTTTTTAAAGACCATATTGTTGCACTTAAAAATGTGGCCCAAGATGATTCTCAGACAGAAGGTAATGAGGTTAGCCCGTTGACCTCTCCCCAAGTGTCACAACCAGTTACGCCCGCTCAAGCGACGCCTACCACCTCTAGCGCGTCTCACTCTTTTACCTTACAGGACTTGGCGGCAGTTATGGATAATACCCTCTCAGTATTTTTATCTAAGCTGCCCGTGTTACCTGCAAAGCGTGATAGCTCTGTTTTAAGAACAGATTATGAGCATTCTGACGCTTTAGTAGCCGTATCCGATGTACACTCACAACGCTCTGAAATGGGGGCGAGGGATATGCTGTCTGAGGGAGAAATTTCCGATTCGGGAAAGGTTGTTCCTCAGACAGACTCGGATACGTTGGCTTTTAAATTTAAACTAGAACACCTCAGTTTATTGCTCAGGGAGGTATTAGTTACTCTGGATGACTGTGATCCTTTGGTGGTTCCAGAGAAATTGTGTAAAATGGACAAGTACCTAGAAGTTCCTGTTTACACTGATGTGTTCCCGGTCCCTAAGAGGATTGCGGATATAGTAACTAGGGAGTGGGATAGACCAGGTATTCCGTTTGTTCCCCCTCCTGTTTTTAAGAAAATGTTCCCCATATCTGACACCACGCGGGACTCGTGGCAGACGGTCCCTAAGGTGGAGGGGGCTGTTTCTTCACTTGCTAAACGCACAACCATACCAATTGAGGACAGTTGTGCTTTTAAAGACCCTATGGATAAAAAATTAGAGGGTTTACTTAAGAAAATTTTTGTTCATAAAGGTTTTCTTCTCCAACCTATAGCGTGCATTGTTCCTGTAACTACTGCAGCTGCTTTCTAGTTCGAGGCGCTCTGCTGTGTGCTCTCTTTGCCACTTCCTGTTAGGTAGGAGAATATCCCACAAGTAAAGGATGAATCCGTGGACTGGATACACCACAAGAGAAAGTAATTTATCAGGTAAGCATAAATTCTGTTTTTTTTGGGAATTTTAATCTGGTCTTGAGAGTCAAAACTCTCAAACTCCTCCTTTTGAGCCTTTGCATGGTTTAGACCGTATGCTTTTTATCTAGCTATTATATATTTTTTTTTCTAGCTATTTCTTCAGATAGAAGGGTTTCTGAGTCTTCAGCTTTGTCATGCAAACCCCCTTTTCTGATTTTTTTTTTTTTTTACATCGGATAAGGCTGTTCTTTGCACTAGCTATTCATTCTTTCATATGGTAGCATCAACAGAAACTAATAATCAGGAAATTGTGGTTTCTTCTTTGTCCAGCTCTTAAGAACCCTTAAGGATCGCCTTCACAATGTCTGTTGTGAGAGCTCTCAAAGCCACAAAAGATTTCAGACTTTTGTCTTTTCTTTTTTTCTACTAGAGCAGTTGCCACTTAACCTTCCTCCTGTGAGGCAAAGAACATATTGAAATGTCAGAAAAGTGGGAGGGATTAATTGTTCTTAGAGCTTTGGGAATCTTTGCCTCTTCCTAGTAGCCAGGAGTTGAATCCCAGGATGACTTGTGGACTCTCACCACCTTATGAAAGAAATGTAATCTTTCATATGCAACAAACAAAGCTGCCCCTGTTTCATAATTATGCTAGAGAGCATGCTGTAGTTCTAGAGCGAGCTGGGAAACTACTGATGCACCCAGGTCAGTCATCTGGCACCATTTAGGTGCAGAGCATTTTTCAGCATGCTATGTTGTACAGTGGGCTATCATCACTGGAGAGGCCTCTTTATGGTTTTAATGCAGTTGGTACGGGTTCTAGTGAGTTTAGCTGGGAAAACCGCCTCTGGTTCGTGTTACTGAGTCATCAAATTCAGCTCTTTCAGCAAAGCTTCTGACTTTAAGGTTAACCGCTCTCTCACTAAAGCAGTTCCAGCATTTACTGTGACAATAATAGCAGATACTGGGCACAACTCACCAGATTATGTGCTATTCTGTGCAGCTGAAACATGGCTGAACTTTAGTGAACCAGAATGACATAGAGGCTGTGAGGCTGGTGAAGCTAATTTATAATTTATTAGAGAAGAGGATTTAAGGCCTTTGTCATTTCTAATGATAGACCTGGAATGAAATTAAATGTTTCTGTACATCATATCCCTTAGTTTTGCTGCAAGAACTCCTGTTTGTGAGCATCAGATGCACCGCTGGGGACGCTAAACAAGCATAGGTAGTCAGTGCTGATCCTGGTCCCCAATTTTAACCCCTAAAGCCATTGCCCAATGTACCCTGTTGATGTAGTACCTATGTTGATCCTTCTGGCTCATGCTGCGGCCCCCTTTGTTAGCTTTGACAGCGAAGACTGCAGCAAGAAGCAGAAGGCATCTGCCTTCAAATGGTAAGGAAGAGCCATGAAGGCAGATCGTGCTGATGCTGCGGTGGTGTGGGAGCGAAGGAGGGAGGCGGTGGGTGGCACATCCTGGGAGGGAGGATTCCCTGCGCTACAGCAAAATTATTTGATGAGGGAGGGTGAGGGAGATTCCCTACACTACAGAAAATAATAATAAAAAAAAAAATAATAATAATAAAATTACTATAAACTGGGTACTGGCATACAGCTGCCAGTACCTAAGATGGAAGCTTTTAGAGAGATGAGCGAGGTTTAGAGAGCTGTTTGGGAGGGATTAGGGAGGTGTGAGAGTAATCTCTTGAACTAGGGACTGTCTACCAGGGACGGAATAAAGCTAGGAGGGATCAGAGGGTGGGAGGGTAATCTCTATAACTACAACTAAAATTACCCTTACTAAGCTACATGTTTAACCCCCAGGAATAATAGAAGTGTGGCGTGCATCTGTAATTAGTGACCTTCTTATAACCAAAAAGCAAGGCCAAAGCTCTGCATGGAAGCTTGTACAACCATTATTTGTGATATGACTGCACAAGCAGTATGTGCCTAGATCAATGCCTTCAGTTGTCTACTAAAAAAAATAAAACCTACATAGGTAAATAAAATAACAAACATAAAACAAGGCTCGATTTCTGTTAAAATGGAGTGATAGCAAAAATGTTAAAAATTGCTTTCTTCAAAAAAATTACTAACATTTCCGATCCTGTAGGGGTTAATTCTTAGCTCTTGCACCAATCAGGGCTTTAGTCACTGACATAAAGTTAGTATAGACTGCATCGTTTTGCCCTTTTTATGTGGTATCTTATAGGGACATGTTTGTAGCAGGGTTAGCCTTGATAAGTCAGCAGGTGCATTTCATGTTTCATGTTTCAGAGCTAAATTACATAAGGGAGCAAAATAATGAAAAATATATTGCAACGTTGTTTCATTACACATGACTAAACATATTTTATATAAAAATGTCAAGGTGTTCACTGTACTTTATAAATGTAGCTATGAGCATTAAAGGGACTGTACAACACCTTGAGATTACAAGATTTTTATGCAGCCTTGCAATAACCTAAGTTAAAAGCCTTGTTTGTTTGGAGGAGCCAATCAGGACACAGCTAGCCACTGTCATTATCAAACTTGCCATTGTTTTTGCAGCTACTTATCTGATAATTTCCGCTAAAGCCAATTTTTGACAGACATGGTTAGGCTTGTGTAGCCTGCCATGGGCACTTCCAGTTGTCAGAAAAAGAGGGCAAAAAAATTGTATTGCATATTTTTTTTACTAAACTTAAAGGGACAGTCTACTCCAGAATTGTTATTGTTTAAAAAGATTGATAATCCCTTTATTACCCATTCCCCAGTTTTGCATAACCAACACTGTTATATTAATAAATTTTTTTACCTCTGTGATTACCCTAAATCTAAGCTTCTGCTGACTGCCTCCTTATCTCAGTTCTTTTGACAGACTTGTATTTTAGCCAGTTAGTGCTGACTCATAAATGATCTATTATCATTATCTATATGACACACATGAACTAGCGCTGCCTAACTGTGGGAAAAACTGTCAAAATGCAAGTTAAATGGCTTAAAAATTGGCATATGAGCCTACTTAGGTTTAGCTTTCCACAAAGAATACCAAGAGAACTAAGTAAGTTTAATGAGAAAAGTAAATTGAAAAGTTGTTTAAAATTGCATGCCCTATCTGAATCATGAAAGTTTAATTTGACTAGACTGTCCCTTTAATAATAATTCTATTTGATTATTATATTGTAGGGCATTCCTATTTACATTAGTGTAGTGCCATTGTATCTTTGTCTAGTATTGTCCCATAGAAGTCAGTGGAGCAAAAAAAGTGAAAAAACATTGCACGCAAATACGATCGGATATTCTCATGTGCGCTAAGCTACATGAAAATATTTCACTTTCTAATGTTCTTCACATAGCAGAATTTTCTATTTATTCATAAATACATATTTCTACACATATCTGATGGTATTTTGGAACTATATATATATATATATATATATATATATATATATATATATATATATATATATATATATATATATATATATACATACACACACACACACACACACACACATGTATATATACATGATTATTTATAGGTATAGATATATACAGATTTAAATAGGAAACATAATTTATGCTTATAAGATACTTCATTCCTTACTGTTAGGAAATACAACACCTTTTCCACCAGGAGGAGGCAGTCATTCTTTAGAGGGAACAAGGAAAAGTAGGAGAAACATCAGGGTATAAAAGGTGCCAGAAGAAAAAATATAAAAAGGGAACCGCCCATCAAAAAACAAAATTTATGCTTGCCTGATAAATTTATTTCCTTTTTGACACGACGAGTCCACGGGATCATTCATTACTTATGGGATATTCACCTCCTGGTCACCAGGAGGCGGCAAAGAGCACCACAGCAAAGCTGTTAAATAGCCCATCCCCTCTCTCCCACTCCAGTCATTCGACCGAAGTTAGGAAAGAAAGGAAAGCCAAGGTGCAGAGGTGTCTGGAGTTTATAAAAATCAAAACCTGTCTATACATAAAAACAGGGTGGGCCGTAGACTCGTCGTGTCAAAAAGGAAATAAATTTATCAGGTAAGCATAAATTTTGTTTTCCTTTTTTAGACACGACGAGTCCACGGGATTATTCATTACTTATGGGATACAATACCCAAGCTAGAGGACACGGATGATACGGGAGGGAAAGACTGGAACCTAAACGGAAGGCACCACTGCACGAAGAACCTTTATCTCAAAAACAGCCTCAGATGAGGCAAACGTGTCAAATTCGTAAAATTTCGAAAAAGTATGAAGAGGACCAAGTTGCAGCCTTGCTAATCTTCTCCACAGAAGCCTCATTCTTGAACGCCCATGAGGAAGCCACAGCCCTCGTGGAATGAGCCGTAACCCTCTCAGGAGGGTGCTGCCCAGCAGTCTCATATGCGAGACGTATGATACTCTTCAGCCACAAAGAAAAAGAAGTACCCGTAGCTTTCTGACCCTTACGTTTTCCAGAAAAAACTACAAACAAAGAAGAGGACTGACAAAAGTCCTTAGTCGCCTGAAGATAAATCTTCAGTGCCCGCACCAAATCTTAATTGTGATGAAGTCTCTTCTTCTGGGAAGAAGGATTAGGACACAAGGAAGGAACAACAATTTCTTGGTTAATGTTCCTATCCGAAACGACTTTAGGAAGAAAACCTAATCTTGTTCTAAGCACTACCTTATCTGAAAATAAGGTATGGAGATTCGCATTGTAGCGCCGAGAGTTCTGAGACTCTTCGCGCAGAAGAAATAGCAACCAGAAAAAGAACTTTCCAAGATAGCAACTTAATATCTAAGGAGTGCATAGGCTCAAACGGAGCCCCTTGAAGAACTTTGAGAACTAGATTAAGACTCCATGGAGGAGTAACTTGTTTGAACACAGGCCTGATTCTTACCAAGGCCTGACAAAAAGATTGTACATTTGGTACATCTGCTAGACGTTTGGGAAACAAAATGGATAGAGCCGAAATTTGACCCTTTAGGGAACTAGCAGATAAACCCTTCTCCAGACCTTCCTGGAGAAAAGACAAAACTCTAGGAATCCTAACTCTACTCCAAGAGTAGCCCTTGGATTCACACTAATAAAAGTATCTACACCAAATCTTAGGGTAGATTTTTCTAGTTACAGGCTTACGAGCCTGAATCAAGATCTCTATGACCGGATCAGAGAGCCCACGCTTGGATAAAATTAAGCGTTCAATCTCCACGCAGTCAGCTTCGGAGAAGCTAGATTTGGATGAAGGAAGGGACCCTGAATGAGAAGGTCCTTCCTCAACGGCAGTCTCCAAGGTGGTAGAGATGCTATCTCTATCAGGTCCGCATACCAAATTCTTCAAGGCCATGACGGTGCTACGAGTATCACCGACACCCTCTCCTGTTTGAGTCGGGCAATTACCCGAGGAAGAAGTGCAAATGGAGGAAACAGGTATGCTAGATTGAAGTTCCAAGAAACCGCCAGAGCGTCTATTAATTCCGCCTGGGGGTCCCTGGATCTCGACCCGTATCTCGGGAAGTTTGGCATTCTGTCGAGATGCCATCAGATCCAACTCCGGTTGTCCCCACTTGAGGATCGGTTTGGAAAACACCTCTGGATGGAGTTCCCACTCCCCCGGATGGAACGTCTGTCTGCTCAAGAAATCCGCCTCCCAATTGTCTACTCCCGGGATGTGGATCGCTGACAGGCAACAAGAATGGGTCTCCGCCCATTGAATTATTTTGGATACTTCTGTCATTGCTAGGGAACTTCTTGTTCCCCCCCTGATGATTGATGTAAACCTCAGAAGTTATATTGTCCGACTGGAACCTGATAAATTTGGCCGTGGCTAACCGAGGCCAGGCCAGAAGCGCATTGAGAATCGCTCTCAGTTCTAGAATGTTTATAGGGAGAACTGACTCTGACTGACTGAGTCCAAAGTCCCTGAGCCTTCAGGGAGTTCTAGACAGCTCCCCACCCCAGAAGGCTTCTGTCTGTTGTCACAATTTCCCAATCCGGCCTATGAAAGCAGGTTCCCTGGGATAGATGATCCAGAGACAACCACCACGGAATAGAATCCCTTGTCTCCTGATCTAGAGTTATCAGAGGAGACAGGTCTGTATAATCCCTGTTCCATTGCCTGAGCATGCTTAGCTGTAGAGGTCTGAGATGGAACCAAGCAAAAGGGATGATATCCATTGTCGCCACCATCAGCCCAATTACCTCCATACAATGAGCCACCGAAGGCCGGAGAGTGGACTGAAGGGCACGACAGGTATGTAACAACTTTGTTTTCCTGACCTCTGTCAGAAATTTTTTTATCGACAGGGAATCTATCATGGTCCCTAGAAAGGTTACCCTTGTACTTGGAAACAAGGAGCTTTTTTCCAGATTTATCTTCCACCCATGAGTTCTCAGGAAGGATAATACCAGGTTGGTATGGGATCTGGCTTGTTGAAATGATGGCGCTTGAATTAGAATGTCGTCCAGATACGGCGCCACTCCAATGCCCTGCGGTCGACGAACCGCCAGAAGAGATCCCAGCACCTTTGTAAATATTCTTGGAGCAGTGGCCAGGCCGAAAGGCAACACCACGAACTGAAAGCGTTTGTCTAAGAATGCAAACCTTAGACATTTGTAATGGTCCCTGTGAATGGGAACATTTAGGTATGCGTCGTTTAGGTCCACTGTGGTCATGAACTGACCTTCTTGAATCAGTGGTAGTATGGAACGTATAGTCTCCATCTTGAAAGACGGAACTCTTAGAAATTTGTTTAGATTTTTGAGGTCCAAGATTGGTCTGAAGGTTCCCTCTTTCTTGGGAACCACAAACAGATTTGAGTAAAAACCCTGAGCCCGTTCCTGTGCTGGAACAGGAACGATCACTCCCCTGACGGAGAGATCCGCTACGCAACGTAAAAACGCCTCTCTTTTTATCTGGTCTGCAGATGATCTTGAAGGCAGGAACCTGCCGATAGGGGGGACATTTTTGAATTCCAATTTGTACCCCTGGGACACTATTTCTAAAGCCCAGGGATCCTGAGCATCCCGCACCCAAGCCTGAACAAAAAGGGATAGTCTGCCCTCTACCAGATCCGGCCTCGGATTGGGGGCATGCCCTTCATGCTGACTTTGTTCCAATTTCAGGCTTCTTGGTTTGCTTGGGCTTCCAAGAAGGGTTGGGCCTCCATGCAGGCTTAGGTTGTTCCTGCTTGGCGGAGGAAGAGGAAGCAATTCATTTGTTATTCCGAAAGTAACGAAAATTAGTCTGTCGTCCTTTAAGTTTAATCTTCTTATCCTGCGGGAAAAGATGGCCCTTACCTCCCGAGATATCAGAAATTATCTCCTTCAGAGCAGGTCCGAACAAGGTCTTACCCTTGTAAGGAATAGAAAGGAGCTTAGTCTTAGAAGACACATCCGCGGACCAAGGCTTTAGCCATAAGGCCCTTCGGGCTAGGACCGAAAAACCCGAACTCTTAGCTGCCAGCTTAAAGACCTGCAAAGAAGTGTCTGTAATAAAGACATTAGCGATTTTCATAGCTTTTATCTTGTCTTGTATCTCCTCCAAAGGAGTCTCTGACTGAAGCGACTCATTTAGATTGTCTAACCAGTATGCCACTGCACCCGTGAAGGTAATAGTACAGGCAGTAGGTTGCATCAGAAGTCCCTGATGTACATAAAGTTTCTTAACATACCCTCTAATCTTTTATCCATAGGGTCCTTAAACGAACAGCTATCCTCTATGGGAATAGTGGTTCTCTTAGCCAGGGTGGAGATATGCCCTCCACCTTAGGAATAGCCTGCCACATTTTTTGAAAAGTATCCTCTACTGGGAACATTTTCTTAAACATAGGTGAGAGAGAGAAAGGAATACCAGGCCTCTCCCATTCCTTAGCGAGTATTTCCGAAGTCCACTTGGGAACCGGAAAAACTCTGAGAAGGCAGGCATATCAACATACTTGTCCAACTTGTTGGTACCTGTAGGAGCCACCACTAGCGTCGGACTACAGTCATCTCGTATAAGTAAAACCTCCCTTAATAGCATACGGAGGTGTTCCAGCTTAATCTAAAATTCACCACCTCTGAATCTACTTGAGGTATTGAATTCCCTGCATCTGAAATTTCCCCTTCAGATAAACCCTCATTGCCTTACTCCTCAGGTCGGGAAGGTATATCGGTAGCCTCTGCACCCTCACTTATAGATTGTCTAGCCTTCCTTTTACGACTACCCTCTTGTAGGGGGGGGAAAGGCCGACAACGCATCATTGATAGTAGATGACATAAGGGAAGCTATGTCTTTTAGAGGGATTGTAAGCGCTAAAGCAGGAGTACAGGACACTGATTGAGCGGGCGTAATAGATTGGGACGTATGGGGAGAAAGCTGCGGCCCACTTGGACCATCCTCGCTAGACTTTTAAGAGTATCTATAGTAGAAAGGCTTTGCTCAGTAAAAAGCAATTCTCTGCCGTTTTCAACCCTCTTAATGCATGAGGGACAAAAAGGGATTGGTGGTTCCACATTAGCAGCAAGACATAAGGAGCAAATAGAGCTCTGCAAGTCTCCTGAGTCCATATTGAAGCACAATAAACACAATGCAATAATATGAAAAAAAAAAATATTTTAATCAAAAAAACGTTACTGTCACTTTAAATTTTAAAACGTTAATTAATTTTACTGCAATAAGAAAAAACATTCAAAACAATGTTTTTTATACTCCAAAATGAAAAATAATGCACCCCTACACCTTAGCAGTCTTGCTGAGGCGCCTACCTGACCCTCTGACCGTTATATTATGCACACTGTCACTCTGGATCGATAGGGGTTAAAAACGATGCAGCAGAAAAACGGATCACTGTCCTAGAAACCTGCTTGTATATTTTAGTGAAGTAGGGATCCTGAGAGGAACTCCGTTGAAAACTTGTACTTCTAGGCTAGGCCAAAGCAAAAACCGCCAATTACTAGGCCCGCCCCTTTGTGGGCGTGTCTAACAGTCTATCTCACATAGGAAAAATGTTAACGTTTAGCCATGTGGGAACCACCATTAAAGCTTGTCTCCCAGCCCCAGTGCCTGTAACATGCTGTCTCATATTCTCCCTCTGAGAGAATAATGTCCCAAGTGCTTATAATATCATGCTATAAGCTTACTGTGTAAATTCTTTATGAAGTGTAATAAAGTGCTCCATTTTCCTCTAACAGCTTAGGAAAAAATTAAGCACTTACCTCATGTTGCTGCCTGACAGCCAAGGCAGTACAGCCGGTTTGAAGAGTCCCATCTCTCCACATGGACCTCTGAAATGAATTAAATTCCTGATACAAGCCCTTCGGGATTTTCAGGGTTAGGGCAGCAATACTGTATGGGAGGCGCAGTGAGTTTAAGTATGTCTCACAAGTTCTCATTGCTTTAAAGCCACCAAAGCTCTTTCAACAGAGACTGAAATGGAACACAGCTATACCCCAGGACAAAGCAGTATTAAAATATACTGCAAAATAAAATAATAAACTCTTGATTGAAGAATCAAATCTAACACCTCACTTTACCGCATCCTATCTTAACGCAGGCAAAGAGAATGACTGGGGTGGAAGAGAGGGGGTGGGCTATTTAACAGCTTTGCTGTGGTGCTCTTTGCTGCCTCCTGGGGACCAGGAGGTGAATATCCCATAAGTAATGAATGATCCGGTGGACTTGTGTCTAAAAAAAGGAAAAATAAATTACAGACTGGGTCATGGACTCTCCCTTCCAGGACGGTAAGGAATTTATCTGGTAAGCATAAATTATGTTTTCCTTCAATAAGACAGGGAGAGTCCACGACTTCATTCCTTACTGTACCCAAGCTCCAGAGGACACTGAATGAATAACTGGAGGGAACAGAAAAAAAGGCGGATCCTATTCTGAGGGCACCACAGCCTGTAAAACTTTTCGCCCAAAAGCTGCCTCAGCCGAAGCAAACACATCAAACTAGTAAAATTTAGAAAAAGTATGTAAGGAAGACCAGGTAACCGCCTTACAAATCTGATCCATTGAGGCTTTGTTCTTTAAAGCCCAAGAGGAAGCCACTGCTCTAGTGGAATGAGCCGTTATCCTCTCAGGAGGCTATTGTCCCGCTTTCTCATTAGCTAAGCGGATGACACTCCTCAACCAGAAAGATAGGGAAGTCATAGTAGCCTTCTGCCTCTTACTCTTCCCCGTATAGATGACAAACAAAGAAAAAGATTGTCTTAACTCCGTAGTAGCCTGAAGATAGAACTTTAAGGCACGAACCACATCTAGATTGTGAAGCAAACGTTTTTTCGCTGAAGGAGGATTTGGACACAAGGAAGGAACAACAATTTTGTGTTAATGTTATGATTCAACACCACGTTAGGGGAGGAACCATAGTTTAGTGCGTAAAACCGCCTTATCAGCATGAAAAAACAGATAAGGGGGATCACATTGCGCGCAGAGTTTGAGATTTCTGCTTTACAGAGGCAATAGCCAACAAAAAAAAAAAAAAACCTTCTTAGATAACAATTTAATGTCAACAGTATGCATAGGCTCAAACGGAGCCTGCTACAAAACACTAAGAACAAGATTGAAGCTCCAAGGCGGAGCCCCAGATCTAAACACGGGTCTGATCCTAGCCAGAGCCTTAACTGCACATCTGGAAGCTCAGCCAATCTTTTGTGCTGTAACTCCGACAGGGAACTAGCGGATAAACCCTTCTCCAGTCCATCCTGGAGAAAAGATAAAATTCTGGCAACCTTAAAGGGACACTGAACCAAAAAATTTTCTTTCATGATTCAGATAGAGCATGCAATTTTAAGCAACTTTCTAATTTACTCCTGTTATCAATTTTTCTTTGTTGTCTTGCTATCTTTATTTTAAAAAGAAGGCGTCTAAGCAATATTTTTTGGTTCAGAGACTGGACAGCACTTGTTTATTGGTTGTTGAATTTATCCACCAATCAGCAAGAACAACCCAGGTTGTTCATAAAAATGGGTCAGCATCTAAACTTACATTCTTGCTTTTCAAATAAAGATACCAAGAGAATGAAGAAAATTTGCTAATAGGAGTAAATTAGAAAGTAGCTTAAAATTGCATGCTCTATCTGAATCACGAAAGAAAAAAATGTGGGTTCAGTGTCCCTTTAACCTTATGCTAGGAAAAGCCACGCTCTTCACACCAGTATAAGTAAGTCCTCCACACTTTATGGTAGATACTAGTAACTGGCTTAACACTCTCAGAAAACCCTCTCTTGGCTAAGACTAAGCATTCAATCTCCATGCAGTCAGCTTCAGAGAATCTAGATTTTGATGAACGAGCCACCACACGAGGGAGAAGCGGTAATGGAGGAAAAAGATATAGGAGTCTAAACCTCCATGGTACTGATAGGGCATATATCAATTCCGCCTGAGGATCCCTCGATCCGTACCTGGGTAGCTTGGTATTGAGGTGGGATGCCATGAGATCTATCTCCAGCATCCCCAACTCACTGCATATCTCTGCAAACACCTTGGGGTTAAGAGACCACTCCCCTGGGTGAAAGGATTGCCTGCTGAGGAATGTGGATCGCTGACACCTTACATTTGTGAGTCTCCGCCCACTCTAGTATCTGAGATACTTCTCTCATCGCCAAGGAACTTCTTGTTCCCCCTTGATGGTTGATATAGGCAACTGAGGTTATATTGTCTGATTGGAATCTGATCAAATGGGGCGAACCCAGAAATGGCCAAGTCCTCAAGGCATTAAAGATTGCCCAGAGTTCCAAAATATTGATTGAAAGGGAGGATTCCTCCAAAATCCAGACCTTGTGCCTTCTTGGCACCCCAAACAGCTCCCCAGCCGTAAAGGCTTGTGTCCATAGTCACAATCTCCCAGGACGGTCTCAAAAAGCATGTGCTTTGGGACAGATGATCTGGACAGAGCCACCAGGAGAGCCTCTCGACAGGCTGTCCAGCACATTCTTTTGAGACAGATCTGAATGGTCGCCGTTCCATTGTCTCAGCATGCATAGTTGTAAGGGTCTGAGATGGAAACTGGCAAAAGGAATGATGTCCATGCAGGACACCATGAGTCTGATTACCTCCATACACTGAGCCACTGAGGGTCTTAAAGAGGCCTGGAGGGCAAGACTTGCATCAGTTTGCTTGCAATGTCTCTGATCTGTGAAGAATACTCTCATGGATATGGAATATATTATAGTTCCCAGGAAATTCACCCTTGTACTTGGAGTAAGAGAACTCTTTTCCAAGTTTATCTTCCATCCATGTGATCGAAGAAGACTGAGAAGGGACTCCGAATGTTCTTCTGCTAGACGAAAAGATGGTGCCTGTACCAAGATATCGTCCAGGTAAGGAGCTACTGCAATACCTCATGTTCTGGCAACTGCTAGAAGAGCAACAACAAGAATGCAGGCTTGGTGCAATAAAGTAAGTGCAAATTTATTGAAAAAAAAAGCAGTCCATAAAAACAGGAGTGGAAGGACTAGGTTTTTTACGCGTTCCGGCTATGCCTTACTCATAGACCCTAGTCCTCCACTCTCACATTAACATATTTATAGGCTGTACTCCAAATGCCCACCTCCCCCACACAGTGCAGAATCGTCCTCCTACTTAAAAGGACATAGTGCTAGCCTCCTGAAACATGCCTACAGTCCAAAAAAATGGAAAATATTCCATATATCATAATATATATAGGTACATAGAGGCAAAAGATCCCTAAAACGTCCTACTGTAGTAGAAATGATCAATAATGAGATTATATATAAATGGTTCTTAGGAGAATAACTAACTAGTACAGTCTTAACAGAACTAGCAAATCTAGATAAGAACTAAAAATCTGTAACATTTTACCAAAAATTGATGATATCTCCATCTATATTAAAACCCTCTGGTACCCGTGTATGTAAGGTAAATATTCAAAAGGCTTCTTGCTTTTTAAGTAGATCTTCCATATCCCCACCTCTAGAGGGGCGTTTTATCTGTTCCAAAATGCACCATTTGAAGTTGTGTGTGTGTCACCAAAGTGATGCCTTATCACCAGATGATCCTTATTCAGCAGGGATTGGATAGCATCCTTTTCAAGCTTTGTAAGATTAGAAGAGGTAATGTTGGATTGTTCTGAAAGAGATATTTAAATCCTGTTCCACTCTGTTATGGAACAATTCTAAGTATGCACCCCTAGATTTAGTAGGATAAAAAACAGATTTAGGGGAAAACCCAGTATGAGATATTTTAGTGGTATTGATACCATATCTAGACTCAAGTTCAAGCTCAAAAAGTGTGTACAAACACATCACTTGGTATAGGGTCATCACTGGAATTTTGTGTTAAAGTGACGTTTCAATGTTAGATTCAAGAGCCCCCAAAACCTTTGTAAATATCCTTGGAGCAGTAGCTAGGCCAAACGGAAGAGCTATGAACTGGAAGTGCTGGTCCTCAGGAACTATAAAAGTTCCCTGTGAATTGGAACATGAAGGTATGCATCCTTCAGGTCTATTGTGGTCATAAACTGTCCTTCCTGAACCAGAGGAAGGATTGACCGTATAGTCTCCAACAGTCAAACTTGTTTAGGCACTTTAGGTCCAGAATTGGACGAAAAGTTCCCTCCTTCTTTGGAACCACGAAAAGTTTTAAATAAAACTCCAAACCTCTTTCTGCTGTAGGTACTGGGACAATTACTCCTAGAGAGGAGAGATCCCATACACAACCTAAGAAGACAGCCCTCTTTTCTGGTCTTGTCGAAAGACTGGAGAGTAGGAATCTGCCCCTCCAGGACTTGGGTCCTGGAGTTGTATCTCAAGGATACAGGAAAGAATTCAAGGATCCCGTACATCCTGGAACCAAGCGTCTGAAAAAAGAGACAGTGTGGCCCCTACTCGATTCGATCCCGGATCGGGGGCCGCCCCTTCATGCCGATTTATTCTTGGCAGGCTTCTTAGTCTGTTTGGACTTATTCCAGGAGTGAGCGGGATTCCAAGTACTCTTGGGCTGCTCTGAATTAGAAGAGGACTGCTGTCGTTGCGACTTGTCAGCACGAAAGGAACCAAAATTAGACAGTTTCCGTCTGTTAGGCCTATTCTTCTTATCTTGAAGTAGGAAGGCACCTTTCCCTCCAGTAACCGTAGAGATAATGGAGTCCAGCCCTGGACTGAATAAAATCTTCCCCTTGAAAGGAAGAGAAAGGAGTCTGGATTTAGAAGTCATATCCGCAGACCAAATCTTCAACCAGAGAGCCCGCGGGCTAGAACCACAAAGCCAGCAGCCTTTGGATTTATGCCAATAATTTCCATATTCGCGTCAGATATAGTTAGCAATTCTCAGAGCCTTAATTCTCTCCTGAATATCCTCAAGGGGAGTTTTCACCTCAATGATCTCCGACAGTGTTGCACCAGTAGGTAGCTGCTTCAGCAACCGTGGCTACAGCTCCAGCCGGTTGAAATAAAAACCCTGTATGTTGAAACCTCTTCCTCAGAAAAGTTTCCATTTTTTTTTATCCATGGGCTCTCTAAAAGAAGAACTATCCTCCAGAGGGATAGTAGTATGCTTAGCCAGCGTGGAGATAGTGCCATCCACCTTAGGGATGGAGTCCCACAAATATAATTGAGAGCCAGGGACCGGGAATAATTTTTTAAAAGTAGACGAGGGAGAAAAAGAAGTTCCTACTCTTTCCCATTCGTTACTAATAATGTTCACCATCTTAACTGGCACAGGAAAAGTCAGAGGGATCTTTCTATCTTCGTAAACCATGTCTAATTTAGGGATCTTAGGCTCCTCAGGGAGTTTAGCCTCTGGAACCTCTAGAGTAGACAGAACATCCTTTAATAAAAACCGCAGATGCTCAATTTTAAATCTCAAGTAGAGTTCCCCCACTGAAGGAGGTTTAGTAACTGAAGTCTCCGACTGAAGCTACAGAGGTTAATTTATCCTCAGATAGCTGGGATATAGTAGCTAAATCCAACAAATCTGTAGATGACTCAAGGTCAGGAGAACTAGGTTTAACCTTTCTCTTCTTTTGCGCTTGTTAGAGTGAGGTAAGGCACACAGGGCCACAGACACCGCCAATTGTAACTGCGTGGTAAATTCCGCTGGAAAAAAGTCCCCTCCAGATGGAGGATTAGTTGAGCCGCTGGGAACTGCATGTGAAGCGGGTAATGTAGAGAGGGTAGTAATTTCTCTGGAAACAACTGAATGTCCACTTAGACACAAAAATAGTAACTGCCCATCTGTATGTGGGTACCCAGATATAACAACCACTTTATCAAATGTATATCGGTATAGGAATAGCAGGTATGTGTAATTTAGTTCTGTAAGCATACACTGTATGTTAACCTCCTGTGTGACAGTTCCTTATAGGCTGGTATTCATATGGAGAGGTATATTATAGTATAGTAAGGAATGGTGAACATTATATATACATAGACGTAGTCAGCCCATCAAGTTTATGCTCTCCCCGGCCACTCCAGAACCCCACAGTCAAAAAACGTTACCGTGTTCCTTGTGTTCAGGACCTGGTTTTCTCACCACTCTGCAGTTGTTAGCTCCCGGACACCTGTCCGTCCACCAGATGCGGTTGAGCGTTCTTTCTGCTCCTCAGGGTGCTGGTGATGTCACTGAACCAGTGGCTCGTACTTCCTGCTTGCGATCGGTCCTTCAGAAAGAGAGGAGGGGGGTTCTCACGGAGCTCAGTTCCTATAGTTCCACTGTCTTACTTCAGGGGTAGTATGCATTGGCTGGTCCGATTTTCCACAGGTACTCCTTTAGCAAATAACTCAACGATTGCGCTATAGGTCCAGATAGCAGTGCAGCTTAATTTACTGCCTGCCTGGCTGGCAAAACTTAAGCATAAAAATAAAGGGTGCCAGTAAATAAAGTATAAAAAGATTAACTTTATTCGACCATTAAAACTTTGAGGGACAAACCCCTTAGAAAGGACAAGAGACTAACCTGTTTCGGCTGAAGCTGTATTCATAGATTCCTGAGAAGTAAATGGCTCAGAAGGGCTAATAGCGATCTGAGTATTAGCAGGCTTGTCTCTCCCTTCTTAGACTTTAGAACAGTGTTTAGGCAAATGTAACAAAAGTGGGACTGATACGCTACAGATTTTTTTTTCTTTAGAGCGCAAGTGAGTGGGAAGTAGGGAGAGGGCCTCCTATAGTGGAGGGGGGATTAGAGGGTGGACAATCGATCTTGGAAGGGGAAGGGGTTGTAGGGTATTGAGGGTGGGGGCAGCTACACTACAGAAAAAAGTTTATTGTGGGTGGGACTGCTGTGCTGCAGAAAAAAAAAATGTTGAGATAGAGGGACACAGGGATAGAGGGATACAGGGATAGGGGAATAGATGTATAGGAATAGAGGGATACAGGGATAGGGGAATAGATGTATAGGAATAGAGGGATACAGGGATAGGGGAATAGATGTATAGGAATAGAGGGATACAGGGATAGGGGAATAGATGTATAGGGATACAGGGATAGGGGAATAGATGTATAGGGATACAGGGATAGGGGAATAGATGTATAGGGATACAGGGATAGGGGAATAGATGTATAGGAATAGAGGGATACAGGGATAGGGGAATAGATGTATAGGGATACAGGGATAGGGGAATAGATGTATAGGGATACAGGGATAGGGGAATAGATGTATAGGGATACAGGGATAGGGGAATAGATGTATAGGAATAGAGGGATACAGGGATAGGGGAATAGATGTATAGGAATAGAGGTATACAGGGATAGGGGAATAGATGTATAGGAATAGAGGTATACAGGGATAGGGGAATAGATGTATAGGAATAGAGGGATACAGGGATAGGGGAATAGATGTATAGGAATAGAGGGATACAGGGTTAGGGGAATAGATGTATAGGAATAGAGGGATACAGGGATAGGGGAATAGATGTATAGGAATAGAGGGATATAGTGATAAATGGATACAGGGATAGAGGAATCGATCTATAGAAATAGAGAGATATAGGGAGAGGGATAAATAGAGAGGGACAGGAGCGAGTGGGACCACTGCGCTGCATAAAAAAAAAAAAATGTTGAGCGGCAAGAATATGGAATGAGGGAGGGGGACCAGAGGGCAGGGAAAGGTTCTTGGAGGGAGAGGTGGATAAATGAGGGAGGGGGAGGACACATTTTGGCCGTGTACACAGACTTTAACACTAGTATGTATATGTGTGTATATAATTCACTTTTTTTTAAAAGGGACAGTCTACAATAGAATTTTTATTGTTTTAAAAGATAGATAATCCCTTTTATTACCCGTTCCCAAGTTTTGCATAGCAAACAGTTATATTAATTTACTTTTTACCTCTGTGATTACCTTGTATCTAAGCATCTTCTGACAGCCCCCTGATCACATGACTTTGTATTTATTATCTATTGACTTGCATTTAGTACTGTGTTGTGCTAACTCTTAACATTGTGCTCACGCCCGAGGAATTATTTATCTATATGGCCCACATGAACTAGCAGTCTCCTGTTGTGAAAAACTAATAAAAAAGCATGTGATAAGAGGCTGCCTATAGTGGCTTAGAAACAGGCAGAAATGTAGAGGTTTCAATGATATAAAGTATATTAATATAACAATGTTAGTTGTGCAAAGCTGGGGAATGGGTAGTAAATGCGTTATCTCTCTTTTTAAACAACAATTTTTGTGTAGACTGTCCCTTTAACTTTATGACAGTGATAAGCCTTGTCTGCAGACTCAAACTCTGATTGGCTCCTACAAATCAAGCAAATAGTGGGTGGAGTTTGGATATTGAAAACTAATTGCAGAAAAAGGATGTTAATTTGTTTAAAAAAACCTTAAGACTGATTTGTTATTTCTTTCATGTAATTAGCAAGAGTCCATGAGCTAGTGACGTATGGGATATACATTCCTACCAGGAGGGGCAAAGTTTCCCAAACCTCAAAATGCCTACAAATACACCCCTCACCACACCCACAAATCAGTTTTACAAACTTTGCCTCCTATGGAGGTGGTGAAGTAAGTTTGTGCTAGATTCTACGTTGATATGCGCTCCGCAGCAGGTTGGAGCCCGGTTTTCCTCTCAGCGTGCAGTGAATGTCAGAGGGATGTGAGGAGAGTATTGCCTATTTGAATTCAATGATCTCCTTCTACGGGGTCTATTTCAAAGGTTCTCTGTTATCGGTCGTAGAGATTCATCTCTTACCTCCCTTTTCAGATCGACGATATACTCTTTTATATATATATATATATATATATATATATATATATATATATATATATATATATATATATATATATATATATATACCATTACCTCTGCTGATTTTCGTTTCAGTACTGGTTTGGCTTTCTACAACATGTAGATGAGTGTCCTGGGGTAAGTAAGTCTTATTTTCTGTGACACTCTAAGCTATGGTTGGGCACTTTTTTATAAAGTTCTAAATATATGTATTCAAACATTTATTTGCCTTGACTCAGGATGTTCAACATTCCTTATTTTCAGACAGTCAGTTTCATATTTGGGATAATGCATTTGAATCAATCATTTTTTTCTTACCTTAAAATTTGACTTTTCCCTGTGGGCTGTTAGGCTCGCGGGGGCTGAAAATGCTTCATTTTATTTGCGTCATTCTTGACGCGGACTTTTTTGGCGCAAAATTTTTTTCTGTTTCCGGCGTCATACGTGTCGCCGGAAGTTGCGTCATTTTTCTCCTGTTAAGTGTAGTCAGTCCACGGGTCATCATTACTTCTGGGATATTAACTCCTCCCCAACAGGAAGTGCAAGAGGATCACCCAAGCAGAGCTGCTATATAGCTCCTCCCCTCTACGTCACACCCAGTCATTCTCTTGCACCCAACTAATAGATAGGATGTGTGAGAGGACTGTGGTGATTATACCTTAATACAGGCTAGGAAACCTGTTACCAGAAAGATTTACCATAAAATATGGCGTAAATACTTACATTGGTGCGAATCCAAGAGTTACTCATGGAGTAAGGTTCGGATTCCTAGGATATTGTCTTTTCTACAAGAGGGTTTAGAAAAGGGTTTATCTGCTAGTTCCTTAAAGGGACAGATCTCAGCTCTGTCCATTCTTTTACACAAACGTCTGTCAGAAGTTCCAGACGTTCAGGCTTTTTGCCAGGCTTTGGCCAGGATTAAGCCTGTGTTTAAAACTGTTGCTCCACCATGGAGCTTAAATTTAGTTCTTAACGTTTTACAGGGTGTTCCGTTTGAACCCCTTCATTCCATTGATATTAAATTGTTATCTTGGAAAGTTCTGTTTTTAATGGCTATTTCCTCGGCTCGAAGAGTCTCTGAGTTATCGGCCTTACATTGTGATTCTCCTTATCTGATTTTTCATTCAGACAAGGTAGTTATGCGTACTAAACCTGGGTTCTTACCTAAGGTAGTCACTAATAGGAATATCAATCAGGAGATTGTTGTCCCATCATTGTGTCCTAACCCTTCTTCAAAGAAGGAACGACTTCTACACAATCTGGATGTAGTTCGTGCCCTGAAATTTTATTTACAGGCAACTAAAGATTTTCGCCAAACTTCTTCCCTGTTTGTCGTTTATTCTGGACAGAGGAGAGGTCAAAAAGCTTCTGCTACCTCTCTCTCTTTTTGGCTTCGTAGCATAATACGTTTAGCCTATGAGACTGCTGGACAGCAGCCTCCTGAAAGAATCACAGCTCATTCTACTAGAGCTGTGGCTTCCACTTGGGCCTTTAAGAATGAGGCATCTGTTGAACAGATTTGCAAGGCTGCAACTTGGTCTTCTCTTCATACTTTTTCCAAATTTTACAAATTTGACACTTTTGCTTCTTCGGAGGCTGTTTTTGGGAGAAAGGTTCTTCAGGCAGTGGTCCCTTCCGTATAAAGATCCTGCCTGTCCCTCCCGTCATCCGTGTACTTTAGCTTTGGTATTGGTATCCCAGAAGTAATGATGACCCGTGGACTGACTACACTTAACAGGAGAAAACATAATTTATGCTTACCTGATAAATTCCTTTCTCCTGTAGTGTAGTCAGTCCACGGCCCGCCCTGTTTTTTATGGCAGGTCTAAATTTTTAAATTATACTCCAGTCACCACTGCACCCTATCGTTTCTCCTTTCTCGTTTGGTTCTCGGTCGAATGACTGGGTGTGACGTAGAGGGGAGGAGCTATATAGCAGCTCTGCTTGGGTGATCCTCTTGCACTTCCTGTTGGGGAGGAGTTAATATCCCAGAAGTAATGATGACCCGTGGACTGACTACACTACAGGAGAAAGGAATTTATCAGGTAAGCATAAATTATGTTTTTACGTTCTTTTGCGCCAAAAGTGTCGGCGTTCCGGATGTGGCGTCATTTTTGGCGCCAAAAGCATTTAGGCACCAAATAATGTGGGCGTCTTATTTGGCGCTAAAAAAATATGGGCGTCACTTTTGTCTCCACATTATTTAATTCTTATTATTTATTGCTTCTGGTTGCTAGAAGCTTGTTCACTGGCATTTTTTCCCATTCCTGAAACTGTCATTTAAGGAATTTGATTAATTTTGCTTTATATGTTGTTTTTCTATTACATATTGCAAGATGTCCCACGTTGCAACTGAGTCGGAAGATACTTCTGGAAAATCGCTGCCTGGTGCTGGAGCTACCAAAGCTAAGTGTATCTGCTGTAAACTTTTGGTAGCTGTTCCTCCAGCTGTTGTTTGTATTGAATGTCATGACAAACTTGTTAATGCAGATAATATTTCCTTTAGTAAAGTTCCATTACCTGTTGCTGTTCCGTCAACATCTAATACTCATTCTGATTCTGATAGTGGTTCTTCTGGTTCAGAGGATTCTGTCTCAGAGGTTGATGCTGATAAATCTTCATATTTATTTAAAATGGAATTTATTCGTTCTTTACTTAAAGAAGTCCTAATTGCATTAGAAATTGAGGATTCTGGTCCTCTTGATACTAAATCTAAACGTTTAGATAAGGTTTTTAAATCTCCTGTAGTTATTCCAGAAGTTTTTCCTGTTCCTGGTGCTATTTCTGAAGTAATTTCCAGGGAATGGAATCATTTGGGTAATTCATTTACTCCTTCTAAACGTTTTAAGCAATTATATCCTGTGCCATCTGACAGATTAGAGTTTTGGGACAAAATCCCTAAGGTTGATGGGGCTGTCTCTACGCTTGCTAAGCGTACTGCTATTCCTACGGCAGATGGTACTTCCTTTAAGGATCCTTTAGATAGGAAAATTGAATCCTTTCTAAGAAAAGCTTATTTGTGTTCAAGTAATCTTCTTAGACCTGCTATATCTTTAGCGGATGTTGATGCAGCTTCAACTTTTTGGTTGGAAGCTTTAGCGCAACAAGTAACAGATCATAATTCTCATAGCATTATTATTCTGCTTCAACATGCTAATAATTTTATTTGTGATGCCATTTTTGATATCATTAGAGTTGATGTCAGGTATATGTCTCTAGCTATTTTAGCTAGAAGAGCTTTATGGCTTAAAACTTGGAATGCTGATATGTCTTCTAAGTCTACTCTGCTTTCCCTTTCTTTCCAGGGTAATAAATTATTTGGGTCTCAGTTGGATTCTATTATCTCAACTGTTACTGGAGGGAAAGGAACTTTTTTACCTCAGGATAAAAAGTCTAAAGGTAAATTCAGGTCTAATAATTATTTCTTTCATGTAATTAGCAAGAGTCCATGAGGGGCAAAGTTTCCCAAACCTCAAAATGCCTATAAATACACCCCTCACCACACCCACAATTCAGTTTTACAAACTTTGCCTCCGATGGAGGTGGTGAAGTAAGTTTGTGCTAGATTCTACGTTGATATGCGCTCCGCAGCAAGTTGGAGCCCGGTTTTCCTCTCAGCGTGCAGTGAATGTCAGAGGGATGTGAGGAGAGTATTGCCTATTTGAATGCAGTGATCTCCTTCTACGGGGTCTATTTCATAGGTTCTCTGTTATCGGTCGTAGAGATTCATCTCTTACCTCCCTTTTCAGATCGACGATATACTCTTATATATACCATTACCTCTGCTGATTCTCGTTTCAGTACTGGTTTGGCTTTCTACAAACATGTAGATGAGTGTCCTGGGGTAAGTAAATCTTATTTTCTGTGACACTCTAAGCTATGGTTGGGCACTTTGTTTATAAAGTTCTAAATATATGTATTCAAACATTTATTTGCCTTGACTCAGAATGTTCAACTTTCCTTATTTTCAGACAGTCAGTTTCATATTTGGGATAATGCATTTGATTTAATAATTTTTTCTTACCTTCAAAAAATTTGACTCTTCCCTGTGGGCTGTTAGGCTCGCGGGGGCTGAAAATGCTTCATTTTATTGCGTCATTCTTGGCGCGGACTTTTTTGGCGCAAAAAATCTATTTCCGTTTCCGGCGTCATACGTGTCGCCGGAAGTTGCGTCATTTTTTGACGTTATTTTGCGCCAAAAATGTCGGCGTTCTGGATGTGGCGTCATTTTTGGCGCCAAAAGCATTTAGGCGCCAAATAATGTGGGCGTCGTATTTGGCGCGAAACAATATGGGCGTCGCTTTTGTCTCCACATTATTTAAGTCTCATTTTTTTATTGCTTCTGGTTGCTAGAAGCTTGTTCTTTGGCATTTTTTCCCATTCCTGAAACTGTCATTTAAGGAATTTGATAAATTTTGCTTTATATATATGTTGTTTTTTCTCTTACATATTGCAAGATGTCTCACGTTGCATCTGAGTCAGAAGATACTTCAGGAAAATCGCTGTCTAGAGCTGAATCTACCAAAGCTAAGTGTATCTGCTGTAAACTTTTGGTAGCTATTCCTCCAGCTGTTGTTTGTATTGATTGTCATGACAAACTTGTTAAAGCAGATAATATTTCCTTTAGTAAAGTACCATTGCCTGTTGCAGTTCCTTCAACATCTAAGGTGCAGAATGTTCCTGATAATATAAGAGATTTTGTTTCTGAATCCATAAAGAAGGCTATGTCTGTTATTTCTCCTTCTAGTAAACGTAAAAAATCTTTTAAAACTTCTCTCCCTACAGATGAATTTTTAAATGAACATCATCATTCTGATTCTGATGATTCCTCTGGTTCAGAGGATTCTGTCTCAGAGGTTGATGCTGATAAATCTTCATATTTATTTAAAATGGAATTTATTCGTTCTTTACTTAAAGAAGTACTAATTGCTTTAGAAATAGAGGATTCTGGTCCTCTTGATACTAATTCTAAACGTTTAGATAAGGTATTTAAAGCTCCTGTGGTTATTCCAGAAGTTTTTCCTGTTCCTAATGCTATTTCTGCAGTAATTTCCAAAGAATGGGATAATTTGGGTAATTCATTTACTCCTTCTAAACGTTTTAAGCAATTATATCCTGTGCCGTCTGACAGATTAGAATTTTGGGACAAGATCCCTAAAGTTGATGGGGCTATTTCTACCCTTGCTAAACGTACTACTATTCCTACGTCAGATGGTACTTCGTTTAAGGATCCTCTAGATAGGAAAATTGAATCCTTTCTAAGAAAAGCTTATCTGTGTTCAGGTAATCTTCTTAGACCTGCTATATCTTTGGCTGATGTTGCTGCAGCTTCAACTTTTTGGTTGGAAACTTTAGCGCAACAAGTAACACATCGTGATTCTCATGATATTATTATTCTTCTTCAGCATGCTAATAATTTTATCTGTGATGCCATTTTTGATATTATCAGAGTTGATGTCAGGTTTATGTCTCTAGCTATTTTAGCTAGAAGAGATTTATGGCTTAAAACTTGGAATGCTGATATGGCTTCTAAATCAACTTTACTTTCCATTTCTTTCCAGGGTAACAAATTATTTGGTTCTCAGTTGGATTCCATTATTTCAACTGTTACTGGTGGGAAAGGAACTTTTTTACCACAGGATAAAAAATCTAAAGGTAAAAACAGGGCTAATAATCGTTTTCGTTCCTTTCGTTTCAACAAAGAACAAAAGCCTGATCCTTCATCCTCAGGAGCAGTTTCAGTTTGGAAACCATCTCCAGTCTGGAATAAATCCAAGCCAGCTAGAAAGGCAAAGCCAGCTCCTAAGTCCACATGAAGGTGCGGCCCTCATTCCAGCTCAGCTGGTAGGGGGCAGGTTACGTTTTTTCAAGGAAATTTGGATCAATTCTGTTCACAATCTTTGGATTCAGAGCATTGTTTCAGAAGGGTACAGAATTGGTTTCAAGATGAGACCTCCTGCAAAGAGATTTTTTCTTTCCCGTGTCCCAGTAAATCCAGTAAAAGCTCAAGCATTTCTGAAATGTGTTTCAGATCTAGAGTTGACTGGAGTAATTATGCCAGTTCCAGTTCCGGAACAGGGGATGGGGTTTTATTCAAATCTCTTCATTGTACCAAAGAAGGAGAATTCTTTCAGACCAGTTCTGGATCTAAAAATATTGAATCGTTATGTAAGGATACCAACGTTCAAGATGGTAACTGTAAGGACTATCTTACCTTTTGTTCAGCAAGGGAATTATATGTCCACAATAGATTTACAGGATGCATATCTGCATATTCCGATTCATCCAGATCATTATCAGTTCCTGAGATTCTCGTTTCTGGACAAGCATTACCAGTTTGTGGCTCTGCCGTTTGGCCTAGCTACAGCTCCAAGAATTTTTACAAAGGTTCTCGGTGCCCTTCTGTCTGTAATCAGAGAACAGGGTATTGTGGTATTTCCTTATTTGGACGATATCTTGGTACTTGCTCAGTCTTTACATTTAGCAGAATCTCATACGAATCGACTTGTGTTGTTTCTTCAAGATCATGGTTGGAGGATCAATTTACCAAAAAGTTCTTTGATTCCTCAGACAAGGGTAACCTTTCTGGGTTTCCAGATGGATTCAGTGTCCATGACTCTGTCTTTAACAGACAAGAGACGTCTAAATTGATTGCAGCTTGTCGAAACCGTCAGTCACAATCATTCCCTTCGGTAGCCTTATGCATGGAAATTCTAGGTCTTATGACTGCTGCATCGGACGCGATCCCCTTTGCTCGTTTTCACATGCGACCTCTTCAGCTCTGTATGCTGAAGCAATGGTGCAAGGATTACACGAAGATATCTCAATTAATATCTTTAAAACCGATTGTTCGACACTCTCTAACATGGTGGACAGATCACCATCGTTTAATTCAGGGGGCTTCTTTTGTGCTTCCGACCTGGACTGTAATTTCAACAGATGCAAGTCTCACAGGTTGGGGAGCTGTGTGGGGATCTCTGACGGCACAAGGAGTTTGGGAATCTCAGGAGGTGAGATTACCGATCAATATTTTGGAACTCCGTGCAATTTTCAGAGCTCTTCAGTTTTGGCCTCTTCTGAAGAGAGAATCGTTCATTTGTTTTCAGACAGACAATGTCACAACTGTGGCATACATCAATCATCAAGGAGGGACTCAAAGTCCTCTGGCTATGAAAGAAGTATCTCGAATTTTGGTTTGGGCGGAATCCAGCTCCTGTCTAATCTCTGCGGTTCATATCCCAGGTGTAGACAATTGGGAAGCGGATTATCTCAGTCGCCAAACGTTGCATCTGGGCGAATGGTCTCTTCACCCAGAGGTATTTCTTCAGATTGTTCAAATGTGGGAACTTCCAGAAATAGATCTGATGGCGTCCCATCTAAACAAGAAACTTGCCAGGTATCTGTCCAGATCCCGGGATCCTCAGGCGGAGGCAGTGGATGCATTATCACTTCCTTGGAAGTATCATCCTGCCTATATCTTTCCGCCTCTAGTTCTTCTTCCAAGAGTAATCTCCAAGATTCTGAAGGAATGCTCGTTTGTTCTGCTGGTAGCTCCGGCATGGCCTCACAGGTTTTGGTATGCGGATCTTGTCCGGATGGCCTCTTGCCAACCGTGGACTCTTCCGTTAAGACCAGACCTTCTGTCACAAGGTCCTTTTTTCCATCAGGATCTGAAATCCTTAAATTTAAAGGTATGGAGATTGAACGCTTGATTCTTGGTCAAAGAGGTTTCTCTGACTCTGTGATTAATACTATGTTACAGGCTCGTAAATCTGTATCTCGAGAGATATATTATAGAATCTGGAAGACTTATATTTCTTGGTGTCTTTCTCATCATTTTTCCTGGCATTCTTTTAGAATACCGAGAATTTTACAGTTTCTTCAGGATGGTTTAGATAAGGGTTTGTCCGCAAGTTCTTTGAAAGGACAAATCTCTGCTCTTTCTGTTCTTTTTCACAGAAAGATTGCTATTCTTCCTGATATTCATTGTTTTGTACAAGCTTTGGTTCGTATAAAACCTGTCATTAAGTCAATTTCTCCTCCTTGGAGTTTGAATTTGGTTCTGGGAGCTCTTCAAGCTCCTCCGTTTGAACCTATGCATTCATTGGACATTAAATTACTTTCTTGGAAAGTTTTGTTCCTTTTGGCCATCTCTTCTGCCAGAAGAGTTTCTGAATTATCTGCTCTTTCTTGTGAGTCTCCTTTTCTGATTTTTCATCAGGATAAGGCGGTGTTGCGAACTTCTTTTGAATTTTTACCTAAAGTTGTGAATTCCAACAACATTAGTAGAGAAATTGTGGTTCCTTCATTATGTCCTAATCCTAAGAATTCTAAGGAGAAATCGTTGCATTCTTTGGATGTTGTTAGAGCTTTGAAATATTATGTTGAAGCTACGAAATCTTTCCGTAAGACTTCTAGTCTATTTGTTATCTTTTCCGGTTCTAGAAAAGGCCAGAAAGCTTCTGCCATTTCTGTGGCATCTTGGTTGAAATCTTTAATTCATCTTGCCTATGTTGAGTCGGGTAAAACTCCGGCTCAGAGAATTACAGCTCATTCTACTAGGTCAGTTTCTACTTCCTGGGCGTTTAGGAATGAAGCTTCGGTTGACCAGATTTGCAAAGCAGCAACTTGGTCCTCTTTGCATACTTTTACTAAATTCTACCATTTTGATGTATTTTCTTCTTCTGAAGCAGTTTTTGGTAGAAAAGTACTTCAGGCAGCGGTTTCAGTTTGAATCTTCTGCTTATGTTTTTCGTTAAACTTTATTTTGGGTGTGGATTATTTTCAGCAGGAATTGGCTGTCTTTATTTTATCCCTCCCTCTCTAGTGACTCTTGTGTGGAAAGATCCACATCTTGGGTAGTCATTATCCCATACGTCACTAGCTCATGGACTCTTGCTAATTACATGAAAGAAAACATAATTTATGTAAGAACTTACCTGATAAATTCATTTCTTTCATATTAGCAAGAGTCCATGAGGCCCGCCCTTTTTTTGTGGTGGTTTTGATTTTGTATAAAGCACAATTATTCCAATTCCTTATTTTATATGCTTTCGCACTTTTTTATCACCCCACTTCTTGGCTATTCGTTAAACTGAATTGTGGGTGTGGTGAGGGGTGTATTTATAGGCATTTTGAGGTTTGGGAAACTTTGCCCCTCCTGGTAGGAATGTATATCCCATACGTCACTAGCTCATGGACTCTTGCTAATATGAAAGAAATGAATTTATCAGGTAAGTTCTTACATAAATTATGTTTTTCGTTCCTTTCGTCACAACAAGGAACAAAAGCCTGATCCTTCATCCTCAGGAGCGGTATCAGTTTGGAAACCATCTCCAGTCTGGAATAAATCCAAGCCTTTTAGAAAATCAAAGCCAGCTCCTAAGTCCACATGAAGGTGCTGCCCTCATTCCAGCTCAGCTAGTAGGGGGCAGATTACGTTTTTTCAAAGAAATTTGGATCAATTCCGTTCACAATCTTTGGATTCAGAACATTGTTTCAGAAGGGTACAGAATTGGTTTCAAGATAAGACCTCCTGCAAAGAGATTTTTTCTTTCCCGTGTCCCAGTAAATCCAGCGAAGGCTCAAGCATTTCTGAAATGTGTTTCAGATCTAGAGTTGGCTGGAGTAATTATGCCAGTTCCAGTTCTGGAACAGGGGCTGGGGTTTTATTCAAATCTCTTCATTGTACCAAAGAAGGAGAATTCCTTCAGACCAGTTCTGGATCTAAAAATATTGAATCGTTATGTAAGGATACCAACATTCAAAATGGTAACTGTAAGGACTATCCTGCCTTTTGTTCAGCAAGGGCATTATATGTCTACAATAGATTTACAGGATGCATATCTGCATATTCCGATTCATCCAGATCACTATCAGTTTCTGAGATTCTCTTTCCTAGACAAGCATTACCAGTTTGTGGCTCTGCCGTTTGGCCTAGCAACAGCTCCAAGAATTTTTACAAAGGTTCTCGGTGCCCTTCTGTCTGTAATCAGAGAACAGGGTATTGTGGTATTTCCTTATTTGGACGATATCTAGGTACTTGTTCAGTCTTCACATTTAGCAGAATCTCATACGAATCGACTTGTGTTGTTTCTTCAAGATCATGGTTGGAGGATCAATTTACTAAAAAGTTCATTGATTCCTCAGACAAGGGTAACCTTTTTGGGTTTCCAGATAGATTCAGTATCCATGACTCTATCTTTGACAGACAAGAGACGTCTAAAATTGATATCAGCTTGTCGAAACCTTCAGTCACAATCATTCCCTTCGGTAGCCTTATGCATGGAAATTCTAGGTCTTATGACTGCTGCATCGGACGCGATCCCCTTTGCTCGTTTTCACATGCGACCTCTTCAGCTCTGTATGCTGAACCAATGGTGCAGGGATTACACGAAGTTATCTCAATTAATATCTTTAAAACCGATTGTACGACACTCTCTGACGTGGTGGACAGATCACCATCGTTTAGTTCAGGGGGCTTCTTTTGTTCTTCCAACCTGGACTGTAATTTCAACAGATGCAAGTCTTACAGGTTGGGGAGCTGTGTGGGGGTCTCTGACGGCACAAGGGGTTTGGGAATCTCAGGAGGTGAGATTACCGATCAATATTTTGGAACTCCGTGCAATTTTCAGAGCTCTTCAGTCTTGGCCTCTTCTAAAGAGAGAATCGTTCATTTGTTTTCAGACAGACAATGTCACATCTGTGGCATACATCAATCATCAAGGAGGGACTCACAGTCCTCTAGCTATGAAAGAAGTATCTCGAATTCTGGTTTGGGCGGAATCCAGCTCCTGTCTAGTTTCTGCGGTTCATATCCCAGGTATAGACAACTGGGAAGCGGATTATCTCAGTCGCCAAACGTTGCATCCGGGCGAATGGTCTCTTCACCCAGAGGTATTTCTTCAGATTGTTCAAATGTGGGGACTTCCAGAAATAGATCTGATGGCCTCTCATCTAAACAAGAAACTTCCCAGGTATCTGTCCAGATCCAGGGATCCTCAAGCGGAAGCAGTGGATGCATTGTCACTTCCTTGGAAGTATCATCCTGCCTATATCTTTCCGCCTCTAGTTCTTCTTCCAAGAGTGATCTCCAAGATTCTGAAGGAATGCTCGTTTGTTCTGCTGGTAGCTCCAGCATGGCCTCACAGGTTTTGGTATGCGGATCTTGTGCGGATGGCTTCTTGCCAACCGTGGACTCTTCCGTTAAGACCAGACCTTCTGTCGCAAGGTCCTTTTTTCCATCAGGATCTCAAATCCTTAAATTTAAAGGTATGTAGATTGAACGCTTGATTCTTAGTCAAAGAGGTTTCTCTGACTCTGTGATTAATACTATGTTACAGGCTCGTAAATCTGTATCTAGAGAGATATATTATAGAGTCTGGAAGACTTATATTTCTTGGTGTCTTTCTCATCATTTTTCCTGGCATTCTTTTAGAATTCCGAGTATTTTACAGTTTCTTCAGGATGGTTAGATAAAGGTTTGTCTGCAAGTTCCTTGAAAGGACAAATCTCTGCTCTTTCTGTTCTTTTTCACAGAAAGATTGCTATTCTTCCTGATATTCATTGTTTTGTACAAGCTTTGGTTTGTATAAAACCTGTTATTAAGTCAATTTCTCCTCCTTGGAGTTTGAATTTGGTTCTGGGGGCTCTTCAAGCTCCTCCGTTTGAACCTATGCATTAAATTACTTTCTTGGAAAGTTTTGTTCCTTTTGGCCATCTCTTCTGCCAGAAGAGTTTCTGAATTATCTGCTCTTTCTTGTGAATCTCCTTTTCTGATTTTTCACCAGGATAAGGCGGTGTTGCGAACTTCTTTTGAATTTTTACCTAAGGTTGTGAATTCCAACAACATTAGTAGAGATTGTAGTTCCTTCATTATGTCCTAATCCTAGGAATTCTAAGGAGAAATCATTGCATTCTTTGGATGTAGTTAGAGCTTTGAAATATTATGTTGAAGCTACTTCTAGTCTATTTGTTATCTTTTCCGGTTCTAGGAAAGGTCAGAAGGCCTCTGCCATTTCTTTGGCATCTTGGTTGAAATCTTTAATTCATCATGCTTATGTCGAGTCGGGTAAAACTCCGCCTCAAAGGATTACAGCTCATTCTACTAGGTCAGTTTCTACTTCCTGGGCATTTAGGAATGAAGCTTCGGTTGATCAGATTTGCAAAGCAGCAACTTGGTCTTCTTTGCATACTTTTACTAAATTCTACCATTTTGAT